>NW_027457011.1:27500-204538 GCF_040206685.1 Ascaphus truei | reverse complement strand
ATATATATATATATATATAGACACACACACACATATATATATATAGACACACACACACACACACACACACACACACACACACACACACACACACACAAACTAGCTGAGAGACCCGGCGTTGCCCGGGATGTAAATGCGTAATAGGTAGTATTATTTATAAATCGTGGAACAATAGATGACTATTTGTTGTAAAGGTTGGATAATAATGTTGAAAAGAAAGATGGAATAAAATGTAATACGATGTTGTTTAAAAATGGTTTGTTGTAAACACACCACAGTACAATGTATATTTTGGTGACATAACAGATGTAAAAATGTGAGGCGTGTGTCCTGCTAGGGTGTGAGGCGGCAGGTGGCGCGAGTGGGGGGTCTGCTAGGGTGTGAGGGTGGCGGGTGGCGCGTGGGTTGTGAGTGCTGTCTGTGAGTGGGGGTCCTGCTAGGGTGTGAGGCGGCGGGTGGTGCGTGGGTTGTGAGTGCTGTCTGTGAGTGGGGGTCCTGCTAGGGTTGTGAGGCGGTGGGTCAGTGATGTCGGTGCGTAGGGGCGGGAGGCAGCAGGTGTGTGTGGCGGCAGGTATGTGTCGAGTGTGGCGGGTGTCTGTTGAGTGCGTGCAGCGGCTGTGAGGCGGCGGGTGAAAGGCAGAGGCGGGCGGAGTAGAGTGGGTGAAAGGCAGAGGCGGGGTGGGCGCGAAAGCAGAGGCGGGAGGCAGGAAGGCGGGCAGGAAGGCGAAGGGTGGTGGGAAGGGGTGGAGGAGAGGGGGGAAGGGGGGTGGGAAGGGGGCTGGGGGGTGGGAGGGGAGGAGGGAGAGGGAAAGGGGAGGAGGGGGAGGGAGGGGGGACGGGGAGGGGGGAGGGAAAGGGGAGGGAAAGGGGAGGGGAAGAGGAGGAGGATGGGGGAAAGGGGAGCGGAGGGGGGGAGGAAAGGGGAGCGGAGGGGGGGAGGAAAGGGGAGCGGAGGGGGGGGAGGAAAGGGGAGCGGAGGGGGGGAGGAAAGGGGAGCGGAGGGGGGGAGGAAAGGGGAGCGGAGGGGGGGAGGAAAGGGGAGCGGAGGGGGGGAGGAAAGGGGAGCGGAGGGGGGGAGGAAAGGGGAGCGGAGGGGGGGAGGAAAGGGGAGCGGAGGGGGGGGAGGAAAGGGGAGCGGAGGGGGGGAGGAAAGGGGAGCGGAGGGGGGGAGGAAAGGGGAGCGGAGGGGGGGAGGAAAGGGGAGCGGAGGGGGGGAGGAAAGGGGAGCGGAGGAGGGGAGGAAAGGGGAGCGGAGGAGGGGAGGAAAGGGGAGCGGATGGGGGAAAGAAAGGGGAGCGGAGGTGGGGGGAAAGGGGAGCGGAGGTGGGGGGAAAGGGGAGCGGAGGGGGGGGAAGGGGAGCGGATGGGGGGGGGGAAGGGGAGCGGAGGGGGGGAGGAAAGGGGAGCGGATGGGGGAAAGAAAGGGGAGCGGAGGTGGGGGGAAAGGGGAGCGGAGGGTGGGGGGAAAGGGGAGCGGAGGGGGGGGAAGGGGAGCGGATGGGGGGGGGGAAGGGGAGCGGAGGGGGGAGGAAAGGGGAGCGGAGGGGGGGAGCGGAGGGGGGGAGGAAAGGGGAGCGGAGGGGGGGAGGAAAGGGGAGCGGAGGGGGGGAGGAAAGGGGAGCGGATGGGGGAAAGAAAGGGGGAGCGGAGGTGGGGGGAAAGGGGAGCGGAGGTGGGGGGAAAGGGGAGCGGAGGTGGGGGGAAAGGGGAGCGGAGGTGGGGGGGGAAAGGGGAGCGGAGGGGGGGGAAGGGGAGCGGAGGGGGGGAGGAAAGGGGAGCGGAGGGGGGGAGCGGAGGGGGGGAGGAAAGGGGAGCGGAGGGGGGGAGGAAAGGGAGCGGAGGGGGGGAGGAAAGGGGAGCGGAGGGGGGGAGCGGAGGGGGGGAGGAAAGGGGAGCGGAGGGGGGAGGAAAGGGGAGCGGAGGGGGGGAGGAAAGGGGAGCGGAGGGGGGGAGGAAAGGGGAGCGGAGGGGGGGGAGGAAAGGGGAGCGGAGGGGGGGAGGAAAGGGGAGCGGAGGGGGGGAGGAAAGGGGAGCGGAGGGGGGGAGGAAAGGGGAGCGGAGGGGGGGAGGAAAGGGGAGCGGAGGGGGGGAGGAAAGGGGAGCGGAGGGGGGGAGGAAAGGGGAGCGGAGGGGGGAGGAAAGGGGAGCGGAGGGGGGAGGAAAGGGGAGCGGAGGGGGAGGAAAGGGGAGCGGAGGAGGGGAGGAAAGGGGAGCGGATGGGGGAAAGAAAGGGGAGCGGAGGTGGGGGGAAAGGGGAGCGGAGGGAGGGGGGAAAGGGAGCGGAGGGGGGGGGGGGAAGGGGAGAGGAGGGGGGGGAAAGGGGAGAGGAGGGGGGGGAAAGGGGAGCGGAGGGGGGGAAAGGGGAGCGGAGGGGGGGGAGAAAGGGGAGCGGAGGGGGGGGAAAGGGGAGGCGGATGGGGGGGAAAGGGGAGCGGATGGGGGGGGGAAAGGGGAGCGGATGGGGGGGAGAAAGGGGAGCGGGAGGGGGGAGAAAGGGGAGGGGGGGAGCGGTGGGGGAGAAAGGGGAGCGGGGGGGGAGAAAGGGGAGCGGGGGGGAGTGGGGGGGAGAAAGGGGAGTGGGGGGGGGAGAAAGGGGAGTGGGGGGGGAGAAAGGGGAGTGGGGGGGGAGAAAGGGGAAGTGGGGGGGGGGAGAAAGGGGAGTGGGGGGGATCGACACACTGCTTGGACAGTTAAGGCAGGTGTCATTACGTCCCTCGTAACGCACACACAAAAAACGTTCTGCTACAGCCGTGTATAACGCGGGGGAACTCTTCCCTAACTCCTCCTGTTGTCACCCTTCAAATCCCGGCACCAAACTTGGGCGCAATGACCTTGCAACAATTTGCCTCGCTACATCACCCCCTTGGCCTAATAAACATGCTATTACTATTAGTTCACATTAGCCCAAGGAAGGGGGGTTACATTTGTTGGGGGATCTGATTGAAAAATACAAAGTTCCCTGTGACTCGCGCTCCCCCCCCCCCCGTGTTTCCCGTGACTCGCCCCCCTGTTCCCCATGACTCGCCCCCCGTTCCCCGTGACTCGCGCTCCCCCCCCCCCCCCCCCCAGCGCCCGCTTGTCCCCCGATGTGCCATCCGGCTGAGTGAGGCGTGCAGCCGGCGGCAGGAAGCGCCCTGTGTGGGCCTGTGGCGCGAGGCTGCGCGCCTGAAATGGGAGAGTTACTGGCGCCATAAGCTGAGGCGGGACACGCAGTGACTTACCTTAGGGGGTGGTAGCGCCAGGGAGGTAAGGGAGCGGCTGGGGTAGGAGGGCCGCGCTTCCCCTCCGTCTGGAGCTGGTGATGGGGGGGGACGGACGGAGTGGGGGGGTGGTGTGTGTGTGTGTGTGTGTCCTGTCTGTATATGTGTGTGTGTGTCCTGTCTGTCTATCTGTGTCCTGTCTGTGTATCTCAGTGTGTGTGTATCTGTGTGTGTCTCAGTGTGTGTGTATCTCAGTGTGTGTGTGTGTGGTGTATCTGTGTGTGTCTCAGTGTGTGTTTATCTCAGTGTGTGTGTGTGTGTGTGTATCTGTGTGTGTCTCAGTGTGTGTGTATCTTTGTGTGTGTGTCTCCGTGTCCTGCCTGTGTGTGTATCCGTGTGTGTGTGTGTATCTCTGTGTGAGTGTATGTGTGTGTCCGGCCAATGAGAGGTGTGCGGGGGTGGGCCAAGGGAGCCAATGGGATTGCCGCTAGGGACACAGGGAGGGACACAGGGAGACACATACAGACACGGCCACATAGAACACTTTCACAAATATATAGTAGATATATATATATACTGAGCAGATCAACACGCCGACAAGCGTATGAAGCAGAGACGCAGCGCAGCCTCTGAATACAGCCCCAGCGCGCGGGGCTTGTTCCTGAGGACAGAGATTTACCCCCCCTCTTCATCCCATACAGTATGTTGCCCTACCAATAGAAGTGACGATCGTGATCTGGACCATTAAAGTTTTTATATATGTAAGTGCATATTATTATCTTTATTTGTTGTCAATACATATCATATCTCAATCTTGGTGCGCTTTTGTGTTTTTTCTTTTTTTCTGGGACTTGGTATCGCGGTTGGAGTTTTCCTGCTGGGATCCATATTGGAGGTGGGGGCAGACACCTTCAACACTAAGAGCTGCAAGAGATTAGAGAGGAACCACCATTCCACTATCCCAAAGAGCAAGAGCGCGGACTGGACTCAATTTTATATATATATATACTAGCTGAGAGACCCGGCGTTGCCCGGGATGTAATGTTCCCGTTCCTCTCTCCCTCCTCCCCCCTCTCTCTGTTTGTCCCCCATTCACATCAATCCAGTCCCCCCCCTCCCTCCCTCCTTTACAGCTTCATGTAGCGTGTGTGCGTCAGTCACTGTGTGTTTGCGCGCGCGTCAGTGAGTCTGAGGCAGAAACACAAACACACACAGACTGACTGACACACACACAGTCAGTGTGTGCGTGTGTGTGTGCCTCAGTCAGTGTGTGCGTGCATGTGTGCGTCAGTCAGGGTTTGTGTGCGCGTCAGTCATTGTGTGCGTGCGGCAGTCAGTCAGTGTGTGTGCGCGTGCGGCAGTCAGTGTGTGTGCGCGTGCGGCAGTCAGTGTGCGCGCGTCAGTCGGTGTGTGTGTGTCAGTCTGTGTGTGTGTGTCAGTCTGTGTGTGTGTGTCAGTCTGTGTGTGTGTGTCAGTCGGTGTGTGTGTCAGTCAGTGTGTGTGTCAGTCAGTGTGTGTGTGTGTGTGTGTGTGTGTGTGCGCGCGTCAGTTAGTGTGTGTGTGTGAGCCAGTGTGTGTGTGTGTCAGTCAGTGTGTGTCAGTCAGTGTGTGTCAGTCAGTGTGTGCGCGCGTCAGTTAGTGTGCGTGCGTCAGTCAGCGTGTGTGTGTGTCAGTAAGTTGTGTGTGTCAGTCAGTGTGTGGGAGGTGATGTGAGTGGAGCGCCGGGGAGGGGAGCACCAGGGAGGGGAGTCAGGGGAGGCGAGGCGTCAAAGGCAGGGGGGGGGGCGTCAAAGGCAGGGGGGGGGGCGTCAAAGGCAGGGGGGGGGCGTCAAAGGCAGGGGGGGGCGTCAAAGGCAGGGGGGGGGCGTCAAAGGCAGGGGGGGGGGCGTCAAAGGGAGGGGGGGCATCAAAGGGAGAGGGGAGGGTGGCGTCAAAGGCAGGGGGGGGTGGCGTCAAAGGCAGGGGGGGGCGCCTCAAAGGCATGGATTCCTCCAACTGCATTTCCTTACCTAGCAGCATTAAGTCCCTGCCGCCCTGCTCCTCGGGGATGTTGAGCCGTAGAGAGCGTGCTCTGGGAGGTGGGGGGTAGGTGATGAGGGGGGGAGAAGTGGGGGGGGAGGGGAAGTGGGGGAGCGACACACGCGACACGTACCTGTAGTTCCGGGCACCGCCATCTTCTCACTGGGCACCGCGAGGGAGGAAGGGGGTCCTTCCGGGCGCCGCCATCTGTTCCAGTTGGAGCGGCGGCGGGGAGGGAGAGAGGTGAGTTGTAGCGGCAAGGGAGAGAGAGACCTGGCGTTGCCCGTGAGTAAAATTTCCCGCTCCCTTCTCTCTCCGTGTTCCCCAGAGGGGAGGGACGAACAGTGGACAGGAGGGGGGGGGGATGAACAGTGGACAGGAGGGTGTGGGGACGGACAGTGGACAGGAGGGGGGGGACGGACAGTGGACAGGATGGGGGGGACAGTGGACAGGAGGGACGGACAGTGGACAGGAGGGGGGGACGGACAGTAGACAGGAGGGGGGGCAGTGGACAGGAGGGGGGAGGGAGGGGGCAGTGGACAGGAGAGGGGGGGGAGGTGGACAGGAGGGGGGAAGGTGGACAGGAGGGGGGAAGGTGGACAGGAGAGGGGGGGGAGGTGGACAGGAGGGGGGGGCGGTGGACAGGAGAGGGGGGAGGTGGACAGGAGGGGGGGGCAGTGGACAGGAGGGGGGGCAGTGGACAGGAGGGGGGGCAGTGGACAGGAGGGGGGGGATGAACAGTGGACAGGAGGGTGTGGGGACGGACAGTGGACAGGAGGGGGGGGACAGACAGTGGACAGGATGGGGGGACAGTGGACAGGAGGGATGGACAGTGGACAGGAGGGGGGGACGGACAGTAGACAGGAGGGACGGACAGTGGACAGGAGGGGGGGCAGTGGACAGGGGAGGGAGGTGGACAGGAGGGGGCAGTGGACAGGAAGGGGGGGCAGTGGACAGGAGGGGGGGCAGTAGACAGGAGAGGGGGGGGGAGGTGGACAGGAGGGTGGGAGGTGGACAGGAGGGGGGGGGCGGTGGACAGGAGGGGGGGGGTCAGTGGACAGGAGGGGGGGGCAGTGGACAGGAGGGGGGGGCAGTGGACAGTGAGACACACACACACACACGTGTCTCAGTTATGCGCCCTTTCTCAGTTCCGTTTGGCGCCAGAGGTGGGGGAGCGACACCTATCTGTACTTCCGGGCGCCGCCATTATCTGACTCGGCGCCGCGAGGGAGGAACGGGGTCCGCCATCTTACGCGCCGCGTGGCAGCTGCCTGTTCCCCCGCCGGGGGGGGGAGAGGTGATGCCGCTGGGGAGGGGGAGAGGTGATTTGGGGAGGGGGGAGAGGTGATGCCGCTGGGGAGGGGGAGAGGTGATTTGGAGCGGGAGAGGTGATTTGGAGCGGGGAGGGGGGAGAGGTGATTTGGAGCGGGGAGGGGGAGAGGTGATTTGGAGCGGGGAGGGGGGAGAGGTGATTTGGAGCGGGGAGGGGGAGAGGTGATTTGGAGCGGGGAGGGGGGAGAGGTGATTTGGAGCGGGGAGGGGGGAGAGGTGATTTGGAGCGGGGAGGGGGAGAGGTGATTTGGAGCGGGGAGGGGGGAGAGGTGATTTGGAGCGGGGAGGGGGGAGAGGTGATTTGGAGCGGGGAGGGGGAGAGGTGATTTGGAGCGGGGAGGGGGAGAGGTGATGCCGCTGGGGAGGGGGGAGGTGATGCCGCTGGGGAGGGGGAGAGGTGATGCCGTTGGGGAGGGAGAGGTGATTTGGAGGGGGGAGAGGTGATTGGGAGGGGGGAGGTGATTTGGAGCGGGGAGGGGGAGAGGTCATGCCACTGGGGAGGGGGAGAGGTGATGCCGCTGGGGAGGGGGGAGGTGATTTGGAGCGGGGAGGGGGAGAGGTGATGCCGCTGGGGAGGGGGAGAGGTGATGCCGCTGGGGAGGGGGAGAGGTGATGCCGCTGGGGAGGGGGAGAGGTGATTTGGAGCGGGGAGGGGGGAGAGGTGATTTGGAGCGGGGAGGTGTGTGTGTGTGTGTGGTTTTTTTTTGGACCTTTGGCCCGTCACTCCGCCTCAGGCCAATGAGAGGTGTGGGGGGCGGGCCAAGGGGGTGGTGTGAGTGTGTGAGGCCAATGAGAGGTGTGCGGGGGCGGCCGGGCCTAGGGACCAATGAGATTGCCCCTAGGGACACCGGACATCCAGGCAGGCAAAAATACAGTGCTTTCACTAATATAGTATAAGATATATATATATATATAGATATCTATATCTATATATATACACACTATTAAGGTTATGGTGGGTAAAAAAGTGACAAAAACCCTCCACAGTAAAGCATAAAGCAACTGTAAATATTACTGTATGTTCATTTGCATGTCTTAGACAGGTCTGCAACCCTGTCTTTCCCCATTGTCACCCAGCATACAGCGCTTCCACTGCAGCAAGGGATTCTGGGAAATGACATGCAAATGAACACTCAGTGCCACCTTTTGTCTCAAGCTCGTATTACACAAGCCAATCCTCAAGCCAATGCACACTGTTTTAAACACAGCTTTTAGACAGAGGCCGGGATGAGATGCAAAGCCATTAAACCCACTCACAGACATGTTTCAACTTTTTTTTTTTTTTTTTTACTTTTTTATTCAACAACTTTTTTAAGTTTACAGACTTTTTTGGAAACCAAAAAAACACACCATAGTGACAACAGTCACCCAACATTAGAAAGACACCAAAACATAATATATTTACATTTTCTTCCTTCATCCTTCAGATATATACAAACACAAAGATAAACTTTTCAGAAGGGAAAAAAAAAAACATAACTTTACGAAAAAACCCTATAACCAAAACATCATACAAAGATAAGAACCATATACTTCAAGATTCTTTCATTTAAAAACAAAAACCCTTTCTCTATTCTCAAGTGATGCGATCATCTGTTTTAATTCTTTCTCCATACGTTCCAAACCTCTCTTACTTTCCTCTAACTGGAATCCAGACATCACACTTTTTTCATACCCGTCCCTTGCCTCTTTTACATCCCAATATCTCCGCCCAAATCCCCTCGCAAGTTGATTGTGCAAAACCTCTTCCTTTGTAAGCCCTACTTCATCCTTTCCCTGGGTGCTCCTCCCCTTACTATCTCCCGCAGAATTTGCCTCTTTTGCCTGTACAATCCCTTTTTTGCCTGCCTTTTCTTCACTTTCGTTCCCACTTACTCCACTTACACTTCTCTGTATTTTAGTTCCCTCCACGCTTATCTGACTTTTTTGTGAGGACGAGCTGTTGCTCTCGCTACTCTCTTTCTCCCTCACCTCTCCCCTAGCCTCTTTTATTTTAACCCACTATACATGCTCCTTTTTCAATTCTTCATATTGCTCTTTTGTCAGATGTTTTCTTTGGTACATCATTTTTTCCAATCTTTCTATTATCTGTTCATCACTACTACCCCCATGCTGCTTCCGGAAAATACCCACCCAAAACAGAACATCTCCCACTGCGTTCTCAAATTGTTCCATTTTCTCTTTTAGGGTTACGTTCCCTGATACTTTTTTAACTTTACCCTCTACACCCTTCTCTCTAGGCTCCACATAACTCTGGCAATCCTTATCATCCTTTGTTTCTATCCCTTGCGAAGACTCGTTTTTGCTTCCACTAACAACAAACCCTTTACACTTACTCTTTCCCTCTTCCACTCGCACCACCAGGGCCTGCCTTCTCCTCAGTTTCTTGCGCTTCCCTATCTAACTTCTTATTTTCCTCTTTTCCTTTACTCACGGTCTGTTCCTCTTCCCTACTAACGTCAATACTGGACAAATCCAGCGCACAAAACTTTGACTTCGTCACCTTATCTTGCCGTAGCTCACTCTTCCCCTCCCCATCAACTGTACAAATATCATTGTCACTTTGTAAACTTCGTTTTTGCGCCCCTTTCTTGTGTCCGGTCGTGTCCATTATTTCCACTTCCACCTCCCCCTCTATTGGGCCACTCTCTACCATTTCTTCCCTTCTTAAATCCTCCTCATACATTGCTGTTATAACCGGATCAAGCCCTCCCTCTTGGGAACTCTCCATCTCACAAATTCCCAGACCCTCCACTGTCTCTTCCTCTTCTTCTAGCACACTGCCCCCTTTTGCTGCCTGGGCATATGTCCTTTTAGTGCACTGCCGTGCCAAGTATCCTTCCTCTCCGCAAAGATGGCATCTCTTAGGGACTCCACAGTTGGCTGCAGTATGTCCCTCTTCCCCGCAATTACGGCACACAATTCCCGTTTTCCTGCAACCCTCCTTTGTATGTCCATAAGTGTGGCAATGCCTGCAATATAGAGGCTGTCCCGAATAAAACAAAAATCCTCTGTCTCCTCTGATATTGAACATGGCCGGTGGGTGTGTCACTCCTCCCGCACATGATGGATCCCGTATCAACCGTACCCAGAAACGTCTCTTCCCGTTGAACATGCCATATGGGTTTTTAAGTTCTTCACCTCCTCTGATCATTTCACAGTACCGTTTCAAAAAAGTCACAATCTCCTCTTTCCTTGCATACGGATTGTACATGTGAAGTACAAGTGGTCTCTCCTCCAGCATAAAACTTGGAATTACCTTGATGCCATGTAAGATCGGGTCACCAGACTTCTCCTTGCACTTTTCAAAAGTGCACCAAACATCCGCTTCTTGATGACAGGTCAGGTCATAAATCCCCTGTGCAGGGAAATCCTGAAGGCAGAAGATCCTCTCAGTGTCCAGACCGATCAATTGCTTCAGCACCTTCTCCACTATCCACAGCAGGTTCACTCGACTTCTCTCGGTCTCCTCGATCAGGAACCGAATGGAATTGCGCATTCCAGCTTGTGACGTCATCTCTGCTCTCTCAAGCTCAGGTGCAGCACCCCAAAAGCAGCAAGGGACTTTAGCCAGTAAAGGCGATGTCCCAGGGCAAAGGTGCCGGCCCCTCACTTCCGCATCCGCTCGCTCAGGATCACTCCTCTTAGCTCGAGATGGCGTGCCCCCCCAAAAGCAGCAGGAGTCTTTAGTCCCCGAAGGGACGATGACTCAAGGCCAAGGGGACACAGGCTCAGCTACACAGCTGTTTCGACCTTAATGGGTCTCATCAGTGTGGGGTTGGTCTTAATGGCAAAGCAGGTTTGAGACTAGACTAGGTAATCACCACTACTATTAAGGTTATGGTGGGTAAAAAAGTGACAAAAACCCTCCACAGTAAAGCATAAAGCAACTGTAAATATTACTGTATGTTCATTTGCATGTAAAGGTAATCCCAAGTTTTATGCTGGAGGAGAGACCACTTGTACTTCACATGTACACTCCGTATGCAAGGAAAGAGGAGATTGTGTGTTTTTTGAAACGGTATTGTGAAATGATTAGAGGAGGTGAAGAACTAAAAAATCCGTATGGCATGTTCAACGGGAAGAGACGTTTCTGGGTACGGTTCAGACGGGATCCATCATGTGTGGGAGGAGTTACACACCCACCGGCCATGTTCAATATTAGAGGAGACAGAGGATTTTTGTTTTACCCGGGACAGCCTCTATATTGCAGGCATTGCCACACTTATGGACATACAAAGGAGGGTTGCACGAAAACGGGAATTGTGTGCCGTAATTGCGGGGAAGAGGGACATACTGCAGCCAACTGTGGTGTCCCTAAGAGATGCCATCTTTGCGGAGAGGAAGGACACTTGGCACGGCAGTGCACTAAAAGGACATATGCCCAGACAGCTAAAGGTGAGTGTGCTAGAAGAAGAGGAAGAGACAGTTGAGGGTCAGGGAATTTTTGAGATGGAGAGTTCCCAAGAGGGAGGGCTTGATCCGGCTATAACAGCAATGTATGAGGAGGATTTAAGAAGAGAAGAAAGGGTAGAAAGTGGCCCAATAGAGGGTTTGGCGGGTTCTATAAGTGATATCGTGGAGAAAAAAGAGGAAGATTTCTTCCTGGACTCCTTGGCCCAGAAACTGGAGGTGGGGGGAGGGGAGGAGACGGGAACAGTGCATCAGAAAGATGCGGGGGAGGGGGAAATACGGTCATTGAGTGTGGTGGAACCTAGCTGGGCGGAAAGTATGGAGTTTCAAGATGCACAGAGGGGGAGGGAAGGTCCCCAAGATGTCTTGGAGGAGGAAATGGAAATAGGAGGGAAAAAAGCTCAAAAGCGTAAAAATCTGCAAGGGATAGAAACAAAGGAAGATAAGGATAGCCAGAGTAAAGGGGAGCCTAGAGAGGAAGGTGTAGAGGGTAAAGTTGTAAAAGTATCAGGGAAAGTAACCCTAAAAGTGAAGATGGAACATTTTGAAGACGCAGTGGGAGATGTTCTGTTTTGGGTTGGTATTTTTCGGAAGCAGCATGGGGGGAGTAGTGAGGAACAGATAATAGAAAGATTAGAAAAACTGATGTACCAAAGAAAACAGCTGACAAAAGAGCAGTATGAAGAATTAAAAAAGGAGCATGTACAGTGGGTTAAAATAAAAGAGGCTAGGGGAGAGGTGAGAGAGAAGGAGAGAAGTGAGGGCAATAGCTCGTCCTCACAAAGCCAGATAAGCGTGGAGGGAACTAAAATACAGAGAAGTGTAAGTGCAGTAAGTGGGAATGAAAGTGATGGAAAGGCAGGCCAACAGAGTGGGGGTGAAGGGGGAGAGATTAGGGAAAGTAAAGGGGGAAAAGGAGAAAAGGCAGGCCTTAGTGGAAGAACAAAAGTAAGTTATGAAAGCGAGAGAGAAAGGAAGGCGAGGGAGTGGCATGTAAAAGAGGTGATAAATAATATAAATAAAGAGGCAGGTGACTTAGGGTTAAATGTTTCAAAAACGGAATGGCTGAAAGTACAGTTCCCAAAAGCAGAGGTGTCTAAAGAGGAAGTAAGAAAATTAGGAATACAATGTAGTACGTATCATATCCGTGAGGCGTTAGAGAAATTGCTGGGACACGTGAAGTAATTAGATGCAATGTTAAATGTCCTGTGGAAAGTACGAAAAGTCGCGTGTAGAAATGGGAAGTAACCATATTTTTTTGCATTGAGTGTGTTTGGTAGTAGATGCACAGATGATGCCTTGGAATGTGTTGTTTTGTTTGGCTTTTTAGAATGGTTTTGTGCCTTTGGGTTGGTTTTTGTCTTGGCAATATAAGGATTGTATAGTGATGTTTTCGGTTTATTATGTTCTGTAAAATGATACTAAATGGTTGTTAATATGTGAACCGTAAAAAAAAAAAAAAAATGTCTGTGAGTGGGTTTAATGGCTTTGCATCTCATCCCAGCCTCTGTCTAAAAGCTGTGTTTAAAACAGCATGCATTGGCTTGAGGATTGGCTTGTGTAATACGAGCTTGAGACAAAAGGTGGCACTGAGTGCTCATTTGCATGTCATTTCCCAGAATCCCTTGCTGCAGTGGAAGCGCTGTATGCTGGGTGACAATGGGGAAAGACAGGGTTGCAGACCTGTCTAAGACATGCAAATGAACATACAGTAATATTTACAGTTGCTATATATATATACATATATGTACCCCTCAGTTTTATACAGTCATGGTGTTCATCATGTGTGGGACGCAGAGCCCAGAACCTAATGTCATGTTAGCATCAGAAAGTCACAGTAATAACTCAGCACTCACCCATGTAACACCTTCTCTGGTAGCTCTCTGTCTGTGTCTCTATCTACCTTTCTGTCTCCTGCATGACCAGGGAGGCTGCGAGGGACCCCCTCCCCCTCCCACTTGGAACCGGTACCCACATATAACAGACGAGTAATGACAGACTCAGTTTGGAGGTATAAAAGGCCGCGGCTTTGTTTATTAACAATCATAATACTGGAGTAAGCGCTAGTCCAAGCCAGAGTGGGGTCAGGGGGTCAGCCAGGCCTTGGCCTTCTGCCCCCGTACCCGGCCGACCCCTAAAGAGCCGGCCGTTGTCGCGAGTGGGTTCCCGGGTGTCACGTTAGCTTGACCCCGCCCAATCGCTCCTACCCCCGGGCGACGCCCGCCCCGAGCCCATCTGGCAAGGACAAGCACTTACCCCCGAACTGCCGCCGCGACGGTGGCAAAATGACCAACTGGAGCCTCCTGAAGGAACTTCAGTCCTTTGTTTCTCGGGAGGTCTTCGGACACTGCCCTGTAAAATATGATGGTACATGTTACAGCTTACAGGTAGTGCAGACAGCTTATCACCAAGGGAATTGTAAATACTCCACGGAGTGGCCGGGGGCAAGCGCCTGCCCCCGACTGTCTTGCTAATGGGGTGGGTGGGTGGGAACTTCGCAGCAGACCGGAAGCAGAATGGAAGATTCAGCTCCCGGCTGCCTCTTTTGTACTGCCCTAGGCCTGTCCCCCCCCCCCCCCCCCAGGGGGGGCCGCGATGGCGGCCCAGAGATCCCAGCGAGGTGAGGGGGGAGGGGGGCTTCCCTCGGCTAATTGGCTGGAGGGATTGCTTGACCAGGGAGGCTGCGAGGGACCCCCTCCCACTTGGAAATGGTACCCACATATAACAGACAAGTAATGACAGACTCAGTTTGGAGGTATAAAAGGCCGCGGCTTTGTTTATTAACAATCATAATACTGGAGTAAGCGCTAGTCCAAGCCAGAGTGGGGTCAGAGGGTCAGCCAGGCCTTGGCCTGCTGCCCCCGTACCCGGCCGACCCCTAAAGAGCCGGCCGTTGTCGCGAGTGGGTTCCCGGGTGTCACGTTAGCTTGACCCCGCCCAATCGCTCCTACCCCGGGCGACGCCCGCCCCGAGCCCATCTGGAAAGGATAAGCACTTACCCACGAACTGCCGCCACTCACGGCTCTATTTAAACCTCCTTAAATTAGACCGTGCCGCCAACCCCGCAAGGACCCTCTCCAGCCCCTCCTGCAAATCGTTATTGAACAAGTCCGCCCCTATCTCTGATAAGTGTGTGCCGTCGGCCCGGAACAGGCCGGTTGACTTGTAGTCAAACTCGTGATGGGTGATCTGCCATCCCCCACACTGCATCACAAACTTCCCCACCATCTTGTTCAGTTTGACCCGCGCTCGGTCGATGGCCCCTCCACACTCTCCTGCACAATATGTCCGACCAAACGATCTGTACTTCTGGCCAACTGGTGAGTATGAGGGCCAGGTCGTGTTTTATTGAATTAACCAGCTTGAAGTAGCGTCGAGCGGCCAGGTCGTTGCCCCCGACGTGGAGGAGCAAGATCTGCGGCGCCCTCCTATCCCTGCCCATCACCATTAGCCGCGGGAGCAACTGAGCCCACCGCAGCCCCCAACCTCCCCCCCATACCACATTTGCCTCCTCCGTTTGCAACCAGAGGTTAGCCCCGCATGGGCGTTTGACAGCCCGCTTCTCTGCCCAGTGTATAAGCGAGTCTCCGATTATCCAAGTGGGTGCGGCGTCTGTGAAGGTATAAAGAGGATGAGGGGGTTTATCCAAGCACGCTAAATCCCAGATAATGCGGGCCTGATATAGGACCGGTATCTGTTAGACTTCCATCGCCCTATCTTTTGTATCGCAGCTACTGACAGCCCCGCGCGTGATGCCTCCGTTGCCGCCCCAATCCGGAACGAATGTGTCCCGTATTGTGCCTCATTGAGGCCCTGGTGTCTTAGGCACATGCGGAAAACCCGCAGGTACTGGAATCTAGATAACGGTACCCCGTCCGCGTGAAGGAGCAGGGGGCCCTGACCGTCTGGCCTGCATGTCAAGTATTCCCTGAGCGTGCTCACTGGGCAAAATTTGGTCCCTGGTAGCCCTAGCAAAGATATCCCCGCTCCCCTCCCTGACCTTTTCACGTGTAGTTTGACCCACCCTTCCCCTAAGACTATGTCCTCAAACTGCATCCCTCCCTCGCCTTTGCGCGACGCGCACACCAGCTCCCCGGCTCGCAGTGCTGCGAAGAAGGCCAATGCAAACGTCAGCCGGAAAAGTTTCGCCTCGAACCCCGATAGGCACACTCTGTCTGTGGCCTGCATTAAACCTTCTAATATCGCTGGTGTCACTGGCCTTCTGCTGTCATTTGTCGCCGTCCCCTTTGTTAACCCAGCTGGGACCCTTTTGATGATAAATGCCTTCGTTGGGTCCCCCTTGCCCTCTAGCTGCAAAAAGAAGGAGACCCCTGTCACTTTTTTCCCTATGGATCCTCCCGCTAAAACCCTTGCCCTTAAGTTTAGGACAAATGATAGCAAGGTCCCGACTCCCAATACGTCGAGACCCAATTCCCCTGCCAGACTTTGATAATCGCGCCACGCTGCCGAATAGGCCCGCCACGTACCCGGAGCCAGCGATGATCGTACCAACGAGGTCACTGGGTCGTCGCCAGCACCCAAAGGTCTGCAGGGCATGGACTGCCGATTAGGTCCGCCTCGGAGGCCAGTCTCCGAAACTGCGCCATCTGTAACCGGGATAAGGCATCAGCAATGTTATTCACCACCCCCGGGACATGTCGAGCCTTGAACGCTATGTTCAATTGCAAGCATGCCAGTACGAAACAGCGCAGAAGGGACAGCACCGGCGGGGAGCGTGAGCCGAAATTGTTCACGGCTTCCACTACACCCATGTTGTCTGTCCAAAAAATTACTTGCTTATTCGCGAATAAGTGACCCCACAGGCGCACTGCGACGAGCAAGGGAAATAGTTCCAAGAACGCCAAGTTCTTAATGAGCGGCGTCCCCCGCCAGTGGGGAGGCCACCGCTCCGCGCACCATGCCCCACCGAAGTAGGCCCCAAAACCGACTGACCCTGAGGCGTCTGTAAACAACTGCAATTCTGTGTTGTTGGATGGGGGACCTCGCCACAAGGTTCTGCCGTTATAATCCTTTAAAAAACGCAGCCACACCGTCAAGTCCTTTCGGATTTCGGCGGTGATGCGGATGAAGTGGTTGGGTCGTCTCACCCCGACCGTTGCTGCGGAGAGGCGCCTGGCGAAAACCCTCCCAGCCGGCATTACGCGCGCTGCGAATACTAAGTGGCCTAGCAGCGCCTGGAAGTGCCTCAATGATGTTTTCTTGAGAGCTATGAATTCGCGGAGAAGCCTGCTTAGGGCGACCAGCTTCTCCGGAGGGAGCCTGTACTCCATCGCCTCAGAGTCGATTTCTATGCCCAAAAAGGTAAGAGTGGTTGTTGGCCGCACCGTCTTCTCGTCGGCCAAAGGAACGCCGAATTCACGCGCCAGGGCTGAAAATTCGAACAGCCACCTAGCGCATAAGTCCGAACCCCTGGGGCCAACAAAAAGGAAGTCGTCCAAGTAGTGCATGACCCCCGCTGCCTGCACCCTCTTCCGGGCCACCCATTCTAGGAAGGTGCTAAATGTCTCGAAATAAAAACAAGAAAGCGCCCCTCCCATTGGTAAGCATAAGTCTATGTAGTACTGACCTTCGAGCATGCAGCCTAGCAAATGAAAGCACTCGGGGTGGACTGGCAAGTGTCTGAAGGCCGATTTGATGTCAGCTTTTGACATTAGAGCCCCTTCTCCCATCCTTTCCACCAGCGCTGCGGCTTGATCGAAGTTCGCGTAAGACACCGAACACAACTCCCTGTCAATGCCGTCGTTTACCGACGACCCCTCGGGGTAGGATAGGTGTTGTATCAACCTATACTCCCCAGCCTCTTTTTTTGGGGACCACTCCCAATGGGGAAATCCTGAGATTAGGCAAGGGAGGGGACTCGAAGGGGCCAGCCATCCTTCCCAATTGGACTTCCTTCCAGACCTTTTCCCTAGCTACGTCACCGTGTGTCCTGACCGATTTCAAGTTCCGACTAAACTCAGATCCCGCTTGATATTCAAACGGGATCCTAAACCCCCCTTCAACCCAGCTAAGAGTAGCTGGGCTGCTTCCCTATTGGGATACCTTGCTAGCCACGGTGCCAAATTGGCGACGATTATTGGTGTCGCTGCCCTCGCGTCCAAATTTCCGCCCTGCGCTCCTCCCCCTGCGACCGCCCTTCTTAAAACACTTTGCCTGGGCGTGGCGGCCGCCGCAAATGGAGCAGATGTGTTGGAAACGGCAGTTGTCGTACGTGCAGTTGGACTGGTTAAACGGCCAACAGACGCCCGAGTTGGTGTGCAGCGACTGGCTAGTCCCTGGTACGTTATTCCGCCATGTCCCCCTACCTCCGGTGCCGCACCCTCGAAAGGAATCTGCCCCGCCCCCAGACACAAACTGCAAATAAAGGTTGACGTCCTTGACGTTCCATGGTATCACCACCTCTTGGGCCTTTATTGATTGCCTAAAGCACTGGTCATATGTCCACCAACCCGTTCCCCCGTACGTGTGGTGTGCTTCCTCGATCATGTCGTGATACGTAAAGAGCGAGGCGCACGCCTGGGGATCCTTCTCCCCAATTACTCCAGCCAGGATAACAAATGCCTTAGACCAATTGCGAAAGGTGTGTGGGAAAAGCCTCTTTTCCACATCCACCTTCTTCGCTTCCCCCGTCTTTGAGGACGCGGCCAACGCCTCCCTGTAGCCTTGTAGCAGAGATAATATATCTACGTACTCCCCGGCCCATATCTTGTCCTTCACCTCTTTCAGCAAGTGCAAGCCCACTGAGCTAGGTCTGGATGTATAAGAGACCTTATATGCCGCATCGGGCATCCTCTTATCCTTGGCTAGCTCCTCTGAGGCGGGTGCCGCCTGAGGGAGGGGGAGCATGGAGGATGGTGAGTCCACTAGCCCGGCCTGCCCACCGGCCCCTAGAGGTGTGTTGTTAACCGCCTGCGGGGGAACCGCGGCTACTGCCGCTGCTGGAACTACAGGTGTCGCTACCGCTGGCGCCGCCCCCAATGCTGGCGCTACGACTGTCGCTATAGCTGGAGCTATCGCCGCTGCTGATGCGATTAGCGTTGCTAGAACTGGCGCTGCGCTTATCGCTGGTGTCACTACTGCTGGTGACTCTGCCGGTGCATGAGCATCAACAGCTGCCTCTGGAACCAGCCTTCTTCCTTGCTTCGCGCGTCAGCCTGCAGTTGTATGATTTTGTCTACGAAGTACATTCTGATTGATGCGCTAAGTGTCGCGGGAGTGTGATTTCAATTTGCGTGATTAAACTATGTGTTCCGTCTACTGGGTTTTTCTGTGAGTATGGGAAGTATCGAGGGTCGACGGAGGCGGATCCGATCCGGATGAAAACTGAATTGCTACTCGCACGAGGTACCGAAACTGACTGAAAGAAACATGAATTGATATGTTATCATCGATACATGGGACCTCCTGCTAACCGAAGAAGGGGCGTTAGGCCTGCTATTTGCAACCGCCCCTTTACCCCCTTCCCGCATGCATATTTGCTATACCAGCATATTTTCCTGATCGTGCCCAGTCAGGGAGTGGGATTACCCGCACCATCCCATGCCATGCGCTGAACAGGAAGTGGGATTACCCACGCCAAACCAGGGGCATGCAGCCCTGTGCTGAACAGGGAGTGGGGGGTTACCCGTCCATAGCAGGGCCATGTGCTGACCAGGAAGTGGGGGGTTACCCATACAATAGCAGGGCCGTGTGTTAAACAGGAACTGGGATTACCCATACAACCGCAGGTCCGTATATTAAACAGGAAATGGGATTACCCATACAACCGCAGGGCCGTATATTAAACAGGAAATGGGATTACCCATACGATAGAGGGAGCCAAGTGCTGAACAGGAAGAGGGATTACCCATACCCTACCAGGGCCTGCGCTGAACAGGAAGTGAAATTAACCCCTACACGCGTTATACCTCAGCCTGCAGCATAACGCACCGTATACCCCACGTCGTCTTGAATGTAGCATGTAACGCTGGACCAATACAGCACATGACCCCCAAAGGCAGTATATACACACCCCTATGCTCCACGCAATGGCCCGAAGCCAAGCATGCAGCATATACGCCATATAATCCAAACCCGTCATGTAACCGCGCATGTGGTCTATAAACATTATATTCAGAACCCAGCACGTAACCATGATTGCAGTGTATACCATATAATCCAAATACAGCACGCCACCACCACTGCGGTACCGTATACACCCCTGTAACCCAAATACCGCACATTATAACACTGACTGTAGCATATATACCCGTTATAATCCAATACGGCGCGTAACCTTGAATGCAGAATATCCACTATACCCGCCATGTAACCCACTTAAAGCACATTATAACACTGAATGCAGCATATATACACCTTATACTCCACATGCCGCACGTAACCGTGAATGCAGTATATACTCTATAAACGACCTTATAACCCTGAATGCAGCATATATACACTTTATAATCCACATACAGCACTTACCCTGAATGCGGTATATACACTATGTACGCCATGTAACCCAATTACAGCACATTACAACACTGAATGCAGCATAAATACATAGGGTGACCAGATTTCGAAAATGAAAAACCGGGACACCTTAAAAAAGAATTTATTAAACAAATGACATCACGTGACACCCCCCGTTGCCATGACAACGAGACACTCTGATGCCCCTGCAGTGTTAGTGTGTATAGAGGTGGGGGCTTTGCTTGGGCCCTTCAACTCTTACAGCCAGGGCATTATTGGCCAGGAATGCCCAGTTCGGAGGGGATTACTACTTCAAAATGTATTTGATTCGTAACAACATCAAAAAACTCTAATACCAATAACTAACAACCACAGACAATGATAATCTAAACCATCAAATAAAATGTCTACGGTCCTTGTTCAAGCATGTTTGCGGTACTTACCAGATAAATCAGTGCCTGCAATCCACGACTGTATCCGCCTCTCCGAACGTCTGAAAGCAATCCAGCGTTCCTGGTGTGTGGCTGAAGAGGTGAGGGACTCCCTCCTCTCAAACGGAAAAGAAGAGCAAAAAATAGAGTTGGAACATACCTATCATACAGGGATGAGAGAGAGAGACAGAGAATGAGAGAGAGACAGAGAATGAGAGAGAGACAGAGAATGAGAGAGAGACAGAGAATGAGAGAGACAGAGAATGAGAGAGACACAGAGAGAGAGAGACAGAGAATGAGAGAGACAGAGAATGAGAGAGAGACACAGAGAGAGAGAGAGAGAGACAGAGAATGAGAGAGACAGAGAATGAGAGAGAGACAGAGAGAGACACAGAGAGAGAGGAGAGAAGAGAGAGAGACAGAGAGAGAAACAAATGTAATGTACTGTATAACCATTATACCGTACCCCCTAGTATTCGTGTAATCATTGTCCCACACTTTGGCAATACTTTGCGCGCGCACACACACATATAACGTTTTATCCAACTTTTTCATTTATCATTTGTAGAGAAAATGAACATTGTCGCCAGAAGCTCTATTTTTTCAAAATGTAACATCTCTACTAATTAGTGTAAAATGATACTTCATATAAAGCAGGTTATGGGACCCAGTATAAAATGACTATAATGTCTCTTATCACATCCCAGTATATGGATACTTTCTATTATCACAAGCTGCTAACATGTGACAGGGCTCAGAGTCTGAGCCCAGAATGTGACATACTGAACATTCTCATTCTAAATTTCAAAAAATATTGTGTTGATTTCTGAACTGACTGCCGTGGTTACAGCTCAACCACTCTGTTCTACTGTATGTCACCACTTTCTGCCACAACCAGCTGACGGTGGATCTGCAAGGAGTTCAACGCTCATTGGCATCACGTCTGTGGCTTGGTTAACGTATCATTTCTCCAGCTTTTTATTGTATTGTTTTGAAGTAGATTATATTTATTTAGTTTAATAGATATTTATTTAGTTAAATAGATTAAATTTGTAAGTTTAATAAGTTATATTTCTTAGTTTAATAAGTTATATTTCTTAGTTTAATAAATTATATTTCTTAGTTTAATAAGTTATATTTCTTACAGTAGTTTAATAAATTATATTTCTTAGTTTAATAAGTTATATTTCTTAGTTTAATAAATTATATTTCTTAGTTTAATAAGATATATTTCTTAGTTTAATAAATTATATTTCTTAGTTTAATAAGTTATATTTCTTAGTTTAATAAGTTATATTTGTTAGTTTAATAAATTATATTTCTTAGTTTAATAAGTTATATTTGTTAGTTAATAGATTATATTTGTTAGCACAGTAGATTATATTTACTAGTATTTAAGTCTCCCCCTCAGTGCCCCATTAGGACCCGTGCGCATATTTCACATCTTTTCGGAGTCGCTTATTTTTTAGACCCTCGGAGCCGAAACCTAAAGGGGTCAGCTAAGTAAGTTCGGATCAAGAGGAGCCGCACAGTTTAAAGACAGAACATTTCCAAGGGAGATGGAGACAATTTGGGTAAGATCTGATTAAAGGACAACCTTTGGGGAAGGAAAGGGTGACGCGGGAGTGTAAGAGGGGGGTGAGAGAGCAAGGTGGTGTGTCAGATTGGGGCAGAGCAAGAGAACGCAAAAATGATGGGGATTTTGCACACCAAAAAAAACAATTAGTGATACTTTTACCGGTGCCCCTTAGTCTCAGGGAAGACCGGCATTTCGTCCAATGTATACAATATGATTGATGGAAAAGGGCACACGGATTTGAATAAAAAAAGATAATTTATTGTGCCACAGACTACAATGTTTCGGCTGCTGGCCTTTCTTTACTGGCTTTAGTGGGTTTAGCCACTTTACCTGAGAAAGGCCAGCAGGCCGAAATGTTGTTGTCTATGGCAATGCAAGAGAAAACAGGTTGGGGGGGTGGGTTCTCGCAAGGTCGCCGACCCATGGGTGAGTGTCCCCGGTGGCAACTAGTCCTGGACCCCGGGAAAGCTGTCTGTGGCCCATACAAGATGAGTAACATGTAGAAATGACACATGTATGTTCAGAATGAGTTAGCATGGTATTTTGAGAGGCACCATAGCAGGTCAGTGCAAGTCAGTGCAGAGCACTGCAAGGTCAGTCAATATGAGGAAGGGTCCGATGGAGGAGTTGGAGGGTCCCAGAATATCTCTTAAAGCAGGGGTGCGCAAATCGAGGGGTGCAACATTTTCTTGGGGAGGAGGGGCTCGGCGCTTACAGTGGCCCCTCGCTCTTCCCCACAGCATTTAAATTAAATGCCGGAAATCGCGCGCAAGGCCTCTGTAAGTTCCGTTTCCTTGTCTCCGGCGGCTTCTGGCGACAGCAACGTGGCGTCACATGATGTGGCATTGCCATAGCAACGTGATATCACATGACGTCGTTACATCAGAACGTCGGAGACAAGGTGGGGAGGGTGGAGGGGGGAGCAGGGGAAAAAGGTTGCGCAACCCTGTCTTAAAGCATTGTCTTGCATACAGATCAGAGGCGAAGAATGGATATGGATATCCGATGTGAAGGAGGAAATAATACTGAGATCACTACCGCTAAGACCGATTCGATGGAAGAAGGTGAGTGATGAAATAGCCGTCACTGTGTAACTCTTCCAATTACCTGCAACTTCATGCAAAGAAATAGCAACGCTTGTTTTTAACGCAGCACCACTCCCTCTATAATATATCTAAGCTGAAGCGGGGGCACACCATAAGTTTCTCAAAGAAATAGCAACGCTTGTTTTTAACGCATTAAGCGCCAAGGGGGAATTCAACTGCTGAGAGTTTAAGGGAGTTACTCACCAAACTCAGCGACGTTTCTGTGTCTCTGTGATAACTCCCCCAGGACATGCTTGAAAACCAGAGGTAACTCAATGTATTTTTGATAAATAGAAACATGACCTTCTGGGGAGGGGTATATAATGGGTACTGGGCCTGGTGAGGTGGGTATAACGGGTTCTGGGCCTGGTGAGGTGGGTATAACGGGTACTGGGCCTGGGGAGGGGCGTATAGCAGGGTACTGGGCCTTGGGAGGGTTGTATAACTGGGTACTGAGCCTGGGGAGGTGGGTATAACGGGTATTTGCCCTGTGGAGGGCGGTATAACGTGGTATTGGGGAGGGGGTATAAGTGGCACAGGAGCTCTTGCGATACAGAGTATCACTGTCCCTGGTTACAAACACTTCATGTCTCCTGCAGATCAGGACACGCACGAAGGTGGTGCCCTTTGTGCCACCAGACGACGAGGCGGGCTACGAGGCGGACGACGAGGCATACGATAAAGCGGGCGTCAAGTGGTGCGAAGAGGTGGGCTACAAGGCGGCCGATGAGGCAGACGACGAAGCGGATGTCAAGTCTGGCGACGTGGTGGACGATGGCCTAGGAGAATACGAGAGGTGTGGACGGATCTGCTGCTTCACCTTTTTTAGGCGGAGGAGAAGACCCCGGGAGCAGGTAGCAGAATACGAGAGGTGCGGACAGATCTGCTGCTTCACCTTTTTTAGGCGGAGCAGCAGACCCCGGGAGCAGGTAGCAGAGGAGCCAGGGCGTAGATCCAGGGGTATTCTAGGGGCTCTTAGAAGTTGGTTTGACCGCAGGAGAGGCAGATAAGATCAGGAAGGCTGCGGGAGGGGCAGGTACTAGAGGGAGATTGGGATATTGGGCGTGAGAGGGTGAGAGAGAACAAGGAGCAGGGCCGGAGCACGGGTTTCATGCGCCCGAGGCGAAACTTAAAATTTGTGCCCCAGTTGTATAAAAAATAATAAGATAAATAAAATAATAAAATAAACAGTGGCGTAGCTATCGGGGCTGCAGGGGGTGCGACCGCACCCCAGCGCGACGCAAAATAAAAATAAAAGGGCGCCAAAATACTGGATAAAAAAAAGAATAATAATTTTTAAAAAAAGATAAATAAATTAGAAATAATAAGAGGAAAAAATAATAATGATTATTAATGCGCCCCTAGGACCTTTGCGCGCTAGGCGACCGCCTAATGGCCGGCCGGCCCTGCGAGGTATGCGGGAGGAAAAGGGGTGAATGGGATGATATGCAGGGGGATGGGGGAGCAGGTGAGTTATACACAGGGGCACAAGGGCCCCATCACCCGCATCTCTATATACTGAGTGTGCCCCTGTGTATAACAACGCTGATCTGTGCTGCTCCATCTGATCTCACTGCGCAGTGATCCAGGGACCATCCGATCGCCATTTAATGGGGTCAGGAAGGAATTTTTTTCCCCCATTGCACAGCAGGGGTTATGTTTCGCCTTCCTCTGGATCACAGCAACAAACTGCCCTTTGTGCGTGAATTATCAGTGAGATCTTTATACACCCTGCATTGGTCTTCACCCCTTTGCTGCCGGAGGGGCCTGCAGTGCATTGCTCTGCGTGTTACTATATCGCTCTGCAATGTGCTGCAGGCCCCTCCCAGCAAAGAGATTCATTATTTCAATAAAATACTCTCTTTAATCCAACCTATGTGTAGTGTCTTTTCTATCCGTTGTATCTATTGCTAACAGCTCAGTGATTCTTCCCCAGGTCGCTGCACTAGTGTCACACTGCCAAGCCGGGTGTGAGGGAGATTTATAGGGTCACATATACACTTCTGCCAAAACACGAGTGCAAACAGGAAGCCCCTCTGATCTGTCATATCTTTTATAACACAAAACGGTATCTAAAAAGGTAAAAAGAACATACATGGGATTCTGCTACAAATATCTCTCTAATTACAAACCAATTAGCAAATCATTCAGATTAGAGTCGAGCGAAAAGAAAGGGTTAAGTATCTCATGTACTGTATATGCAGTGTAGGCTGTTCTGCGCATTACATGCAGGGGACAACGTTTAGGGGATATAAGTAATGCTGATCTCAGAGCTGACCGGCTGACCTGCTCTACCGGCTGACCGGCTGATCTGCTCTACTGGCTGACCGGCTGACCTGCTCTTCTGGCTGACCGGCTGACCTGCTCTACTGGCTGACCGGCTGACCGGCTCTACCGGCTGACCGGCTTCCCTTCTTCCAGCTAACTGACCTGAATTGTGGCCCCTGTATCTCCCAATTAAACGTTTTATTGGCATATTCTTGTTTGACTCGTTCTATACAGACATTTTCTATACATTCATTGTGGGATTTGATAACATCTGTAAGATCTCTCAGAACATCACATTCTGTACGTTTGTGCTGAATATTTTTCCATTCTCAATTTACTTAGGGGCCTATGCAGAGAGCAGTGCTGGAAATAATTGGAATTGGTAATAAATTGTACCTGTAATGGCGTGATTTTATCTCCATATGCAGAAAGGTCAGAAAACTGCATTTAAAATCATGCTTGATTATGGAGAGTTTCAACCGGCGAGATGCGCGCTGGTGAAACATGTTTGAAAAAAAGCGCGTTTTTTTTTTCTTTTCACTCTCGCCGGTGAGCTCCAGTTTCCTGCCAACTTTTGTTGACGGAGCTAATTGTAGAATTTCTCTCCATTTTAATGGCGCGAACAGCCGCTAGATGGCGATCGTGCCTTTCTGCATACGGCCCTTTTCAAAACTGGCAAGATTTTGGTTCTCGCCAGCCGTGCGGCGAGTTCTACTAAAAAAAAATAAAAAAAATGGCGCTTTTTACTCAACTCGCCATTTCCAACCTTATTATAGCCATATAGCGCTAAAAAACGCAGAAATTTCCGTTCGCGCTGCTCTCTGCATAGCCCCCTTAATATTAGTTTTTGGCTTCAATTATTTATATCGAGCCCAAAATACCTTTATACAGAATGCTGTTCCCCTTAGCCCACAAATGCTGCTTCATTAAAGCCCAGGGGTGGCACTTTGTGCATTCTCAAACTTTTAGGCAACATCCCTAATTTCCAAAAGTGGGATAAAATCTGTGCATATTTAAATGGTTAATTTTTCCATTGTGACAAAATATCAATTTTCTCACTCAGACTACTAAATCCCTCCCCAAATATATCCGTTTCACATAAAAGTGTGTGCGCGTCTCCTTCCGCCTAACTGGCACGTCGTCCTTACGGGCGCCACTCCGTGTAACTCCACGCTGCCCTCCAGTGGCAAAAGAAATAAGATACATTTACTATACTCGTCTGGCAGCTGCTCCCGTATAAGGTGGGTAACTCTGTATTAGGGGTCTAGGTAGAGTATATTTTGTACTTATGTCGGATAGATGAGGAATTTATATTCCTAACGGGTTATTGTGAGAGGCCTTAGATCTTATCCTATATGCATGCAGCCCTCGCCTCTCTGACCTTGAACACATACTTCAATCTGATTTTTTGAGACTTGAAACTGGATTTCCCAAAACAAACTGATTTTAAACACTGACAAGACTGTAACAATGGTATTTGGGACCAGAGCTAAATTGCTAAAGATACCAATGACAGAGCTTCAGATAAAAACCAGCTCTAATACCATCCTAGCCCCTGTTACTTGTTTGAAATATCTGGGCATATAGTTCAACTCCCATTTAACATTTGGGTTGCACATTGATACCCTGACATCTAAATCCTATGCCAAACTAGGTGTACTTTACAGGAACAAATCCTCCCTAAGGCCCTCATGCAGTAATCGCCTACAGCGATTCAGTAAGCCCAGAGAAGCTGGCGATTAGAGCAAAAATAACCGTTTTTTGTTTTGCCGGAAAATAAATAAATAAATAAAATCTGCAGATGCGCGGTGATAAGCCACTTTTCGGCACTGATCGCCAGTTTTTCAAACACGCTCAATTCTATAAGCCCTGATCAGCTTATTGCGGCTGATCGCCACTTTAAAATTGCTGTTTCTTCTCCAAATTGTCCCGCCACAAAAGTTGGCAAGAAGGTGGGGTGAAGCTGCGATGAAAATAACATGCATGTGTCCCAGAGCTGATATCCATTAATATCAGCACCAGAGACCCCCGGCATGAATCCCATGCATAAAAAATGCATTTACAGGCAACTTCATTACCGCCAAGGCAATGAAGGGGTTATACACCCGTGCCAGGCTTATTGTGGGTAGCGGGGGTGGGAGAAGGTGGTATTTGGCCCTGGCTGGGTGTTTAGGCCTTGCCAGGGGGTTGGGGGATGACTTAACCTCTTCTTTAACTTAGCGGTTAATACCGCTAAGGTAATGAAGGGGTTAACCCCTCCCACTACCCCCCCACCCGGTAGGCCTAAACACCCATCCTTGGGGCCAATACCCCGTTCACCCACCCCCGCTACCCACAATAAACACAAATACACATAACAGCCCCACTGGCCACCTCCTAGGTCCCTATTAAACCATTACAATATTCATAAAACCATTATTTTGTTTACACCCAGGATTATTACATGGGGTTAGGGCTATGTTATTCAGTGAGGGGTTGTATGTTTGTATTCGTAGGGACAGGCAAGGCCGGAGCCAGATGGGGTTCTCCTGCCTTTGTCCTCCCTGTCTCCTGACCCTTCCTGTAGCCGGACAAAGAAGAAGAAGCAGGCACACGGTCTTACTCAAAGGAGGTTTAATATGCCATAAAGTCCAACGTTTCGGCAGTCAAATACTGCCTTTCTCAAGGTGAAGGCGACCAAATATAAGAAAACAGTCACAATATATACCACCCCCCCTGATACTGACCCCTCCCGGCTCTGCCACATAACCAGGATGCTGACGCCCACCTGATGACGTCAGAGCTACCATATGGCGCCCCCTAGTGACGTCAGACGTCTAGGTCTAAATCCCTGGCAATACATCGTAGAGCTGTCTTGGAGGACAGCAGCCACAGCCACACATGGGGGAGTGTTCAGTCTGGGGAGAGGTGTGGCTGTGGCTGCTGTCCTCCAAGACAGCTCTATGCTGTATTGCCAGGGATTTAGACCTAGACGTCTGACGTCACTAGGGGGCGCAATATGGTAGCTCTGATGTCATCAGGTGGGCGTCAACATCCTGGTTATGTGGCAGAGTGGGGTGATATAGGACCGGTATCTGTTAGACTTCCATCGCCCTATCTTTTGTATCGCAGCTACTGACAGCCCCGCGCGTGATGCTTCCGTTGCCGCCCCAATCCGGAACGAATGTGTCCCGTATTGTGCCTCGTCGAGACCCTGGTGTCTTAGACACATGCGGAAAACCCACAGGTACTGGAATCTAGATAACGGTACCCCGTCCGCGTGAAGGAGCAGGGGGCCCTGACCGTCTGGCCTGCATGCCAAGTATTCCCTGAGCGTGCTCACTGGGCAAAATTTGGTCCCTGGTAGCCCTAGCAAAGATATCCACGCTCCCCTCCCCCGCTGGTCTGTTTTTGACCTTTTCACGTGTAGTTTGACCCACCCTTCCCGATAGGCACACTCTGTCTGTGGCCTGCATTAAACCTTCTAATATCGCTGGTGTCACTGGCCTTCTGCTGTCATTTGTCGCCGTCCCCTTTGTTAACCCCGCTAGGACCCTTTTGATGATAAATGCCTTCGTTGGGTCCCCCTTGCCCTCTAGCTGCAAAAAGAAGGAGACCCCTGTCACTTTTTTCCCTATGGATCCTCCCGATAAACCCCTTGCCCTTAAGTTTAGGACAAATGATAGCAAGGTCCCGACTCCCAATACGTCGAGACCCAATTCCCCTGCCAGACTTTGATAATCGCGCCACGCTGCCGAATAAGCCCGCCACGTACCCGGAGCCAGCGATGATCGTACCAACGAGGTCACTGGGTCGTCGCCAGCACCCAAAGGTCTGCAGGGCATGGACTGCCGATTAGGTCCGCCTCGGGGGCCAGTCTCCGAAACAGCGCCATCTGTAACCGGGATAAGGCATCAGCAATGTTATTCGCCACCCCCGGGACATGTCGAGCCTTGAACGCTATGTTCAATTGCAAGCATGCCAGTACGAAACAGCGCAGAAGGGACAGCACCGGCGGGGAGCGTGAGCCGAAATTGTTCACGGCTTCCACTACACCCATGTTGTCTGTCCAAAAAATTACTTGCTTATTTGCGAATAAGTGACCCCGCAGGCGCACTGCGACGAGCAAGGGAAATAGTTCCAAGAACGCCAAGTTCTTAATGAGCGGCGTCCCCCGCCATTGGGGAGGCCACTGCTCCGCGCACCATGCCCCACCGAAGTAGGCCCCAAAACCGACTGACCCTGAGGCGTCTGTAAACAACTGCAACTCTGTGTTGTTGGATGGGGGACCTCGCCACAAGGTTCTGCCGTTATAATCCTTTAAAAAACGCAGCCACACCGTCAAGTCCTTTCGGATTTCGGCGGTGATGCGGATGAAGTGGTTGGGTCGTCTCACCCCGACCGTTGCTGCGGAGAGGCGCCTGGCGAAAACCCTCCCAGCCGGCATTACGCGCGCAGCAAATACTAAGTGGCCTAGCAGCGCCTGGAAGTGCCTCAATGATGTTTTCTTGAGAGCTATCAATTCGCGGAGAAGCCTGCTTAGGGCGACCAGCTTCTCCGGAGGGAGCCTGTACTCCATCGCCTCAGAGTCGATTTCTATGCCCAAAAAGGTAAGAGTGGTTGTTGGCCGCACCGTCTTCTCGTCGGCCAAAGGAACGCCGAACTCACGCGCCAGGGCTGAAAATTCGAACAGCAACCTAGCGCATAAGTCCGAACCCCTGGGGCCAACAAAAAGGAAGTCGTCCAAGTAGTGCATGACCCCCGCTGCCTGCACCCTCTTCCGGGCCACCCATTCTAGGAAGGTGCTAAATGTCTCGAAATAATAACAAGAAAGCGCACATCCCATTGGTAAGCATAAGTCTATGTAGTACTGACCTTCGAGCATGCAGCCTAGCAAATGAAAGCACTCGGGGTGGACTGGCAAGTGTCTGAAGGCCGATTTGATGTCAGCCTTTGACATTAGAGCCCCTTCTCCCATCCTTTCCACCAGCGCTGCGGCTTGATCGAAGTTCGCGTAAGACACCGAACACAACTCCCTGTCAATGCCGTCGTTTACCGACGACCCCTCGGGGTAGGATAGGTGTTGTATCAACCTATACTCCCCAGCCTCTTTTTTTGGGGACCACTCCCAATGGGGAAATCCTGAGATTAGGCAAGGGAGGGGACTCGAAGGGGCCAGCCATCCTTCCCAATTGGACTTCCTTCCAGACCTTTTCCCTAGCTACGTCACCGTGTGTCCTGACCGATTTCAAGTTCCGACTAAACTCAGATCCCGCTTGATATTCAAACGGGATCCTAAACCCCTCCTTAAACCCAGCTAAGAGTAGCTGGGCTGCTTCCCTATTGGGATACCTTGCTAGCCACGGTGCCAAATTGGCGATGATTATTGGTGTCGCTGCCCTCGCGTCCAAACGTCCGCCCTGCGCCCCTCCCCTGCTACCGCCCTTCTTAAAACACTTTGCCTGGGCGTGGCGGCCGCCGCAAAAGGAGCAGATGTGTTGGAAACGGCAGTTGTCGTACGTGCAGTTGGACAGGTTAAACGGCCAACAGACGCCCGAGTTGGTGCGCAGCGACTGGCTAGTCCCTGGTACGTTATTCCGCCATGTCCCCCTACCTCTGGTGCCGCACCCTCGAAAGGAATCTGCCCCACCCCCAGACACAAACTGCAGATACAGGTTGACGTCCTTGACGTTCCATGGTATCACCACCTCTTCGGCCTTTATTGATTGCCTAAAGCACCGGTCATATGTCCACCAACCCGTTCCCCCATAAGTGTGGTGTGCTTCCTCGATCATGTCGTGATACGTAAAGAGCGAGGCGCACGCCTGGGGATCCTTCTCCCCAATTACTCCAGCCAGGATAACAAATGCCTTAGACCAATTGCGAAAGGTGTGTGGGAAAAGCCTCTTTTCCACATCCACCTTCTTCGCTTCCCCCGTCTTTGAGGACGCGGCCAACGCCTCCCTGTAGCCTGGTAGCAGAGATAATATATCTACGTACTCCCCGGCCCATATCTTGTCCTTCACCTCTTTCAGCAAGTGCAAGCCCACTGAGCTAGGTCTGGATGTATAAGAGACCTTATATGCCGCATCGGGCATCCTCTTATCCTTGGCTAGCTCCTCTGAGGCGGGTGCCGCCTGAGGGAGGGGGAGCGTGGAGGATGGTGATTAAACTTGCCCGGCCTGCCCACCGGCCCCTAGAGGTGTGTTGTTAACCGCCTGCGGGGGAACCGCGGCCACTGCCGCTGCTGGAACTACAGGTGTCGCTACCGCTGGCGCCGCCCCCAATGCTGGCGCTACGACTGTCGCTATAGCTGGAGCTATCGCCGCTGCTGATGCGATTAGCGTTGCTAGAACTGGCGCTGCGCTTATCGCTGGTGTCACTACTGCTGGTGACTCTGCCGGTGCATGAGCATCAACAGCTGCCTCTGGAACCAGCCTTCTTCCTTGCTTCGCGCGTCAGCCTGCAGTTGTATGATTTTGTCTACGAAGTACATTCTGATTGATGCGCTAAGTGTCGCGGGAGTGTGATTTCAATTTGCGTGATTTAACTATGTGTTCCGTCTACTGGGTTTTTCTGTGAGTATGGGAAGTATCGAGGGTCGACAGAGGCGGATCCGATCCGGATGAAAACTGAATTGCTACTCGCACGAGGTACCGAAACTGACTGAAAGAAACATGAATTGATATGTTATCATCGATACATGGGACCTCCTGCTAACCGAAGAAGGGGCGTTAGGCCTGCTATTTGCAACCGCCCCTTTACCCCCTTCCCGCATGCATATTTGCTATACCAGCATATTTTCCTGATCGTGCCCAGTCAGGGAGTGGGATTACCCGCACCATCCCTGGCCATGCGCTGAACAGGAAGTGGGATTACCCACGCCAAACCAGGGGCATGCGGCCCTGTGCTGAACAGGGAGTGGGGGGTTACCCGTCCATAGCAGGGCCATGTGCTGAACAGGAAGTGGGGTTACCCATACAATCGCAGGGCCGTGTGTTAAACAGGAACTGGGATTACCCATACAACCGCAGGGCCGTATATTAAACAGGAACTGGGATTACCCATAAAATAGCGGGAGCCAAGTGCTGAACAGGAAGAGGGATTACCCATACAACCGCAGGGCCGTATATTAAACAGGAAATGGGATTACCCATACAACCGCAGGGCCGTATATTAAACAGGAACTGGGATTACCCATACAATAGAGGGAGCCAAGTGCTGAACAGGAAGTGGGATTACCCATGCCCTACCATGGCCTGCGCTGAACAGGAAGTGAGATTAACCCCTACACGCGTTATACCTCTGCCTGCAGCATAACGCACCGTATACCCCACGTCGTCCTGAATGTAGCATGTAACGCTGGACCAATACAGCACATGACCCCCAAAGGCAGTATATACACACACCATATGCTCCACGCAACGGCCAGTAGCAAAGCATGCAGCATATACACCATATAATCCAAACCCGTCATGTAACCGCGCATGTGGTCTATAAACATTATATTCAGAACCCAGCACGTAACCGTGATTGCAGTGTATACCATATAATCCAAATACAGCACGCCACCACCACTGCGGTACCGTATACACCCCTGTAACCCAAATACCGCACATTATAACACTGACTGTAGCATATATACCCGTTATAATCCAATACGGCGCGTAACCTTGAATGCAGTATATCCACTATACCCGCCATGTAACCCACTTAAAGCACATTATAACACTGAATGCAGCATATATACACCTTATACTCCACATGCCGCACGTAACCGTGAATGCAGTATATACTCTATAAACGACCTTATAACCCTGAATGCAGCATATATACACTTTATAATCCACATACAGCACTTACCCTGAATGCGGTATATACACTATGTACGCCATGTAACCCAATTACAGCACATTACAACACTGAATGCAGCATAAATACATAGGGTGACCAGATTTCGAAAATGAAAAACCGGGACACCTTAAAAAATAATTTATTAAACAAATTATATCACGTGACACCCCCCGTTGCCATGACAATGAGACACTCTGATGCCCCTGCAGTGTTAGTGTATATAGAGGTGGGGGCTTTGCTTGGGCCCTTCAACTCTTACAGCCAGGGCATTATTGGCCAGGAATGCCCAGTTCGGAGGGGATTACTACTTCAAAATGTGTTTGATTCGTAACAACATCAAAAAACTCTAATACCAATAACTAACAACCACAGACAATTGTAATCTAAACCATCAAATAAAATGTGTACGGCCCTTGTTCAAGCATGTTTGCGGTACTTACCAGATAAATCAGTGCCTGCAATCCACGACTGTATCCGCCTCTCCGAACGTCTGAAAGCAATCCAGCGTTCCTGGTGTGTGGCTGAAGAGGTGAGGGACTCCCTCCTCTGAAACGGAAAAGAAGAGCAAAAAATAGAGTTGGAACATACCTATCATACAGGGATGAGAGAGAGAGACAGAGAATGAGAGAGAGACAGAGAATGAGAGAGAGACAGAGAATGAGAGAGACACAGAGAATGAGAGAGAGACAGACACAGAGGGCCTCATGCAGAGAGCATAGAATTTTCAAATTGGCGAATTTCATAAAAAGTAGCTTTTTTGGAGAGTTTTATTCTCCATATGCAGAAAAGTACGAATTCTGCTATGTTTAACATGGATGTGTGTGGCGAGTTTGAATGGGAAAGATGCGCGCTTCAGAAATGTGTAAAAAAAAATCGCGGCTTTTTTCCCCCCTTTGCTATAGGCGGCGAGCGCCATTTTATTGCCAACTTTTCCTGGCGCGGCAAAAATGAGAAAATCGCGCCATTTCCCTGGCGCGAACAGCCGCTACATGCCGTTCGTACCTCTCTGCATTCGAAGAGTTTTAAAAATGGCGAGACGGAGGTTCTCGCCAGCCGCGAGGCGAGTTTTAGCAATAGAAAAAACAAAATGGCACGTTTTTCGTAACTCGCCATTTTCTGCCGGTTTCTGCGCGAAATTGTACAAAAAATGGCGAATTTTGAAATAACGATGCTCTCTGCATGAGGCCCAGAGAGAGAGAGACAAAAGTAATGTACTATATAACCATTATACCGTACCCCCTAGTATTCGTGTAATCATTGTCCCACACCCCCTATTACTCACGCTTTGGCAATACTGAAATGTTCTTTTGACATGCCAATCAAGCTGATTTGATTTGAGAGACACAGAGACACAGAGAGAGACAGAGATACAGAGACACACACAGAGACACAGAGAGAGACAGAGATACAGAGACACACACAGAGACACACAGAGAGAAACAGAGACACACAGAGACACAGAGACACAGAGAGAGACAGAGACACAGAGACACACACAGAGACACAGAGACACACAGAGAGAGACAGAGACACACAGAGAGAGACAGAGACACACAGAGAGAGACAGAGACACAGAGAGAGAGAGAGAGACACGGGCCTATTTAGTAAGCGTTGATAAGGCTGCGTCTATAGTATTTCAGACGGAGGGAAGGCGCACACGCTGCAATACACTTGCTGAAGCCTGAGCTTTTTTATGGCTTTGCAGGGTATGCTTCGGGCGCGATTTGGGGGCGTGGCAATGAATATTTGGAGGCGTGGCAATAACGTTCCGGCGCGGACGTCACTTCCCTACCTCACATCCCGATCCACCGGCATTTTTTCAGATGCAGCATCTGAAGCACTGTGCAGACAAGAAGAAAAATGCACACAATGCGCACCAGAGATTAAAATATAGTAAATTATTTATTAATAAAACAAGAAATAACCGTGGGGGATCCAACCCCACCTCAGTACATATGCGTCACAGATCCGGGTTCGGTTACAGAGTGACCTGACGTGTCACGACAGGTCACTCTGCGCGTATTCTGACAGGCTGAGACGGCGTTTGCAGGTAGGAATTTATATATACACTATATCTTCATCTCCTTCATAGTAATGACATTAAAAACACATTTATTCACAGAATTAAGTAGTCACTGTGTGGGATTAGTTTAAGATTTATTTATTAGATAATTTATCACTATGTAACACACTTTAAATCACAAATAAATAGGTATCACATTATTGCAATGTATTCAGTTGTAAGATATTAATGTTATTTGTAACACACAGTAGATTAGAAACATCACAATAATTAAGTATTAAATGTAATATTTATTGATCCCTGTAGCACTATTACAATTTGTTGGCATGGTAATCTATAACAGGGGAGCGCAAACTTCTGAAGCTGCGTCCCCCTGCCTGGCCTCCCCCGGTCTTGCGCCCCCTCTCCTACCTGCCAGCTGCGGCAAATGATGCTCCGGGGTCGAGTGACGTCACATGACCGCGGTGTCATTTGATGCCGCGTTGCCATGGAGACGTGTCTGAATCCCGGTCAGTGTTACTGTTGCAGAGGCCTCACGTGATCCCCGGCATTTCATTTAAATGCCTTGGGGAGGAGCGCGGGACCTCTGCACCCGCCCGCGCACCCCCAGACAAATCTCCCGCCCCCCAGTTCACGCACCGCTAACCTATAACATTATGTGTGTGTATATGTGTGTGTAAATATATATATACACATATACACACACATATATATATATATGTATATATATATATATATAATCAAAAAAAAAAAAAAAAAAATAAATAAATAAATAAATAGATGATACCGTTCTGTGGCTAACGAAATGCTTTTATTTGTGCGAGCTTTCGAGATACACTGATCTCTTCTTCCGGCGATGTTACAATGAATGAAGCAAAAGGTAAACTTAAAAACAGTGTCTCTTGGAATGTTATCTGTGCTGTTCCTTCCCCTGGTGTGGATGTGTTTTATGGCTAGAGGTGTCAAAAGGTTACTGTGAAAGCAAGTTAAGAAAGAGTGTGTATGTGTATCAGTGTGAATAAAAATGAATGGAGAGACCACAGTGTATACAGTATACACAAGGTGTGTGTGGAGTGGGACTGGATATAAATGGTGTGGGTGGGTGTGGAAATGTGAGAGTTAGTAGCACAACTAAAAGTGTGTGTGGATACTTAGTGGTCCCTATTGGTGTATAGGGATGGAAAAACAAGGAGTATTAGTATGTGTGAGAGACAGCTGTGTGTGCAAACATATAGCACAGTATGTACAGACATGGCCTTTAGCGCTTATGGGACGAGCGTTCACTACTGTCAGTAATGACTCATAAAATTTCGATCTCTGTTTAGGCCACTGCTAAGTGTCCCGAACAGTTGCATAAATTTGTATTCATGCAACCGTCTCTCTTTCGGGGTTTTAAGATTACCTTTGAGTATGGCAACCCTCAGATCGTTCATCTGATGGCCAGAGGCAGAGAAATGTTCGCCAACAGGACTGTCTCTTGTACCGCGTGTGATGCTGTGGCGATGCAGGTTCATTCTCTTGTTTAGCCCCTGCCCTGTCTCACCTATGTAGTAGCAGCCCCCTGGGCATTTCATGCACATGATGAGATACACGACATTGCTGGAAGAACAGGTGAACCTTCCTCTGATTTTGTATTCCCGATTCCTGTGTGGTATTTGTATTGTGTCCGCTGTGTAGAGCATTGCGCAGGTTTTGCATCTTGGGTCCTGGCATGGTTTTGTCCCGCATTCAGTTGTACTGCTGAATACTTTACTCCTCACCATAATATTCTTGAGATTATGGGCTTGTCTGTATGATAATAAGGGTGCTTCAGGGAAGACCTGTTGCAGTCTTGTATCTTCCTGGAGGATGGGTTGTAGTTTCCTGGCGATCTTGCGTAGGGCTCCTAGGTGTGGGTTATATGTGACCACCAAAGGTACCCTGTCGCTTGTCTCCTTCTGTTTGTATTCAAGGAGATCACTTCTTGGTATTCTGGTGGCTTTGTGAATTTGCTGGTCTACAATTCTGTGATTATATCCACGGTTTATAAAGTCTGATCGCAAGGCTTTAATCCGCTGGTCTCTGTCTGCTGTGTCGGAGCATATCCGGTTGTATCGTATGGCTTGACTGTAGATGGTTGCATGTTTGGTGTGTGTCGGGTGGAAGCTGTTGTCCCTCAAATAGCTGGCTCTGTCTGTAGGTTTGCGGTATACAGAGGTCTGTAGTTGGTTGTTCTTTATAGTAATGGTGGTGTCTAGGAAATGTACTTCATCCGGGGAATGGGTGAGTTTGAGGTTGATGGTCGGGTGGAAAGTATTGAAGTTGTCATAGAACTGTAGGAGGTCCTGTTCGCCAGAGGTCCAAATCAGGAGGATGTCATCGATGTAGCGAAGGTATGTAAGGGGTTTCAAGTGACAGGTGGACAGAAAGTCACTTTCCAGTTTTGCGCAGAACAGATTGGCATACTGTGGCGCCATCCGAGTACCCATAGCGGTCCCGGTTGTCTGAAGGTATGTGTCATTTCCAAATGTGAAGTAGTTATGGGTCAGAATAAATTCGATGCATTTAGTCACTGTCTCTGTGAGTGGCTCCTGCGGTCCCAGAAAGTATCTGCAGGCTGAAATCCCATCCTCGTGGGGGATGTTGGTATAAAGTGACTCTACATCCATGGTTGCTAGTAGTGTTCCTGTTGGGAGGGGGCCAATAGCATTCAGTTTGTTTAGTAGGTCGGTGGTATCCTGGATATAGCTGGGTGTGTTCCTGACAAGTGGTTTTAGAATGCCCTCCACCCAGCCAGAAATATTCTCGGTAAGTGTGCCAGATCCAGAGATAATAGGGCGCCCAGGGTTGCCCTCTTTGTGAATTTTAGGGAGCATGTAGAATGTGCCAGGTTTTGGGTTAGCTGGTATCAGGTCCAGAATTTGTTCTCTTGTGCGGATCGGGAGTGTTTTAATGATCCTGTTGAGTTCTCGCATGTATTTTTTAGTTGGATCCTCCTGCAGTTGGGTGTAGTACTTTGAATCAGAGAGTTGCCTGTGTGCTTCCCGCAGGTAGTCTGTGGTGTTCATTATGACCACTGCTCCTCCCTTGTCTGCAGGTTTGATTGTTATGTTGCGGTTGGCCTTTAGCGATTCTATGGCTCTCCTCTCCATCAGTGTCCGATCATATATATATATATATATATATATATATTTATATACATATATATATCTTCTTCTCTCCGAAGAAGACCGTTTTATATGTATGTATGTATGTGTGTGTGTGTAAATATATATATATATGTATGTGTGTGTATATATATATATATATATATATATATATATATATATACACATACGTATGTGTGTGTGTGTGTGTCATACAAGAATCTATTACTGTATTATCTAAAATCAGTAACACATGTGATCTATTATGCCATTACCAATTGGACTGTAGGACTATAAAACCATTACGAGTGAGTTGTAGCATTATCCCCTGATGAAATCGGCCGTGTGCTGAAGAAACGCGTAGGTACTTTCTTCTCGTTATTGCCACACTATCCGTCTTGACGCCGGGAAGGGAAGTTGGTACGCAACCAAGACGAGACACCGGAATTACAGAGTGGAATCACAACTGCATACTACAGATTGCCGGAGGACCACACTGCGAGGGGCGCAGCCTATCGAGTTTCCCGGTCATCGTCCAAAGTCTGGAGCTGCGGATTGACCACCGGATTACCACGGAGCCCGAGCCTGTCTCACACAATGCTTTTACCAAACGGGCGTTTGTGAGTTTGTTATTTTTATCTTGTCCAGGAAATGAAATTGTTAAACCAAATTTACACATGGAGCGGGCGCTTTCTCTTCTTTTTGTTTTGTTTAGATATCTATCGAGGAGGTGGTTGTTTCCCTGAAGAGAGCTGCCAAGGCTCCAGAGGACGCCCGAATTGGATCCTTTTATGATTGAGTTATAACATAGCTATTAGAGCTAGGTTTCTGGACTTTTATTGTGTTTAGGCATAGTGTTTATTATTATTTTATTACAACTACTTTTTAGTAATTGCACTGTTATTAATTCTGGCCACTATTTCTCACTGCCATTATAATCTCTCTCTAGCGACAACCAGATTGCTATATCAGCTATATTATTTATTGGTTATACCAGGGGAGCACAAACTTTTGCAGCTCGCCCCCCTGCCTTCCCTCTGTTGGTGCTCGCGCCCCCCCCCCCCTTACCTTGATGCGGCGTTACGTGACCTGCAGCGGCATTTGACGAGGGTGACGTCACATGACCCCGCGGCGTAATTTAACACCGCGTTGCCATGGACACGAGTGACGCCGGCAGAGTCAAGGTAAGTAATAGCATTGCAGAGGCCTCACGTGATCCCCCGGCATTTAATTTTAATGCCTCGAGGAAGTGCGCGGGGCCTCTGCAACCGCCCGCGCCACCCTCCCCCCGAAAAATCTCCCCCTCCCCACTTTGCGCACCTCTGGGTTATACCATATATATATATATATATATATATATATATATATATATATATATATACACACACACACATATACACACACACACACACACACACACACGTGTATGTGTGTATAAAACAGACTATATATATACATTTAGGGGCCTATGCAGAGAGCAGCGAATTTTAAAATTGGCGAATTTATTAAAAAGTAGCTTTTTTGGAGAGTTTTAATCTCCATATGCAGAAAAGTGCGAATTCTGCTATGTTTAACATGGATGCGTGTGGCGAGTTTAAATTGGCGAGATGCGCGCTTCAGAAATGTGTTAAAACAAATTCGCACCTTTTTTTCCCCTTTGCAATGGCCGCGAGCGGCAGTTTTTTTTGGCGAGGCAAAACGGAGACAATCGCGCCTTTTTATTGGCGCGAACAGCCGCTAGATGCCGTTCGCGCCTCTCTGCATACGGATATTTTTTAAACTGGCGAGATTGAGGTTCTCGCCAGCCGCGAGGCGAGTTTTACAAATAGAAAAGAAAAATTGGCGCGTTTTTCGGAACTCGCCATTTTCTGCTGCTTTCTGCGCGATTTTCTCCAAAAAATGGCGAATTTCGAAATAGCGCTGCTCTCTGCATAGGCCCCATAGTATGATATATATATATACATACTATATGTGTATGTATATATATATATACATATATATATATATGTATATATATATATATATATATGTATATATATATATATATATACGACTATTAAGGTTAAAGATAATGGTGAAAGACAGGGTTGCAGACCTGTCTAAGACATGCAAATGAATATACAGGAATATTTACAGTATATATATATATATATATATATATATATATATATATATATATATGTTCAAATAACGGGGGGAAAAAGGGGGGGAAGGTGGGGAAAAAAACCCTGCATCTACTTTTGCAATATTAATGCCACCATAAACCAATAAATAACTTTACATCAGTAAGATGTAAGAACAGTAAGGCATTGAACTACACTGTGAGGGGAAAGTGAAGCACCCAACAGCAGCCTGCTTCTATCGGCGGTTCTCTCCACCACCCACTTTATTATGGAAAATGTGAGTTTCCTAATTACCTGTGCATAATACATTTGTATAGTTCATACTATTTGCACTATTTGTGGTTTTCTTTATTTTCATATCATCCACTTCACTGAGAGGATACAGACTCCAGTAACATAAAGGGCTCCAGTCAGAGAGAGAAGGATCTCTGACATGCAGTGATTTTATACGTTTTTTGTGAGTTCATTTCTTATGTTTTACATCTTTTAAAGCAGTGAATTACCATCTGCACTATATATATTTATATTTTTTCACATATCACGAGATCCAGCGCTCCTCCTCAACCCCAAGAAAAGAATACAGGAATATTTACAGTATATATATATATATATATATATATATATATATATATATATATATATAAATATATATGTTCAAATAACGGGGGGAAAAAGGGGGGGAAGGTGGGGAAAAAAACCTCGCATCTACTTTTGCAATATTAATGCCACCATAAGCCAATAAATAACTTTACATCAGTAAGAATTGGCGGTGCTCACGGGTTGTAAATAGTATGAGTGAAAAGAGAAAAAAGTAAAACGTGTGGGAGCACTCAGGTATGCAGATTAACATATAGTATTTTATTTATTTGACACAGTGCAAAAAAGGATAAGTAAACAGTACATGATTAAAAACACTTAAAAAAGGCTAGGACCCCTGTCACGGGTACTACCCATAGACACAAGTGGGCAAAACTAGGGAATGACTCAAATTGTCAACCCTTAACATGAAAATGGATAGTGACTCAAGAAACACTTGGATCGGTCAGAATAAATCACAACAGGTTAATGGGTTCACAGGCACCTATACAAAGCTAAAGATAATACGTACTACACACCAATGAAGTGACTAGTCAAAATATAAATGACAATCTTAAACCATCATGAATCTACTTGAGCATACAATTATGTAACCAATACCAACAGCACAAATAAATCACTTGAAGGAAAAAGGTGGCATGATGGGATGAAGTCACTAGATGTGTAGAGCAATGAAGTGTGTGAATAGCATGGACGCGTTTCGTCCAGAGACTTAGACTTGGAGTGGGGGTGCGTCGGAGTGGGGGTGCTAGGCAGGACCCCTGACAGATGTTCACGTAACTATGCTACCCAGCACTGGTGCAACTAATCTTTGGACTGTGACACTCTATTTTTTCATTATGGATACTGACAACACACACAAGGTTATCTAATAGGTGTTCATCAGGTAATTTTCCATACATGCTATTCACACACTTCATTGCTCTACACATCTAGTGACTTCATCCCATCATGCCACCTTTTTCCTTCAAGTGATTTATTTGTGCTGTTGGTATTGGTTACATAATTGTATGCTCAAGCAGATTCATGATGGTTTAAGATTGTCATTTATATTTTGACTAGTCACTTCATTGGTGTGTAGTACGTATTATCTTTAGCTTTGTATAGGTGTCTGTGAACCCATTAAGCTGTTGTGATTTATTCTGACCTATCCAAGTGTTTCTTGAGTCACTATCCATTTTCATGTTAAGGGTTGACAATTTGAGTCATTCCCTAGTTTTGCCCACTTGTGTCTATGGGTAGTACCCGTGACAGGGGTCCTAGCCTTTTTTAAGTGTTTTTAATCATGTACTGTTTACTTATCCTTTTTTGCACTGTGTCAAATAAATAAAATACTATATGTTAATCTGCATACCTGAGTGCTCCCATACGGGTTACTTTTTTCTCTTTTCACTCATATATATATATATATATATATATATATTGCGCGCGCACACACACATATAACGTTTTATCCAACTTTTTCATTTATCATTTGTAGAGAAAATGAACATTGTCGCCAGAAGCGCTATTTTTTCAAAATGTAACATCTCTACTAGTGTAAAATGATACTTCATATAAAGCAGGTTATGGGACCCAGTATAAAATGACTATAATGTCTCTTATCACATCCCAGTATATGGATACTTTCTATTATCACAAGCTGCTAACATGTGACAGGGCTCAGTGTCTGAGCCCAGAATGTGACATACTGAACATTCTCATTCTAAATTTCAAAAAATATTGTGTTGATTTCTGACCTGACTGCCGTGGTTACAGCTCAACCACTCTGTTCTACTGCATGTCACCACTTTCTGCCACAACCAGCTGACGGTGGATCTGCAAGGAGTTCAACGCTCATTGGCATCACATCTGTGGCTTGGTTAACGTATCATTTCAGCTTTTTATTGTATTGTTTTGAAGTAGATTATATTTATTTAGTTGAATAGATATTTATTTAGTTTAATAGATATTTATTTAGTTAAATAGATTATATTTGTAAGTTTAATAAGTTATATTTCTTAGTTTAATAAGTTATATTTCTTAGTTTAATAAATTATATTTCTTAGTTTAATAAGATATATTTGTTAGTTTAATAAGTTATATTTCTTAGTTTAATAAATTATATTTCTTAGTTTAATAAGTTATATTTCTTAGTTTAATAAATTATATTTCTTAGTTTAATAAGTTATATTTCTTAGTTTAATAAGTTATATTTGTTAGTTAATAGATTATATTTGTTAGCACAGTAGATTATATTTACTAGTATTTAAGTCTCCCCCTCAGTGCCCCATTAGGACCCGTGGGCATATTTCACATCTTTTCGGAGTCGCTTATTTTTTAGACCCTCGGAGCCGAAACCTAAAGGGGTCAGCTAAGAAAGTCCGGATCAAGAGGAGCCGCACAGTTTAAAGACAGAACATTTCCAAGGGAGATGGAGACAATTTGGGTAAGATCTGATTAAATGACAACCTTTGGGGAAGGAAAGGGTGACGCGGGAGTGTAAGAGGGGGGTGAGAGAGCAAGGTGCTGTGTCAGATTGGGGCAGAGAAAGAGAACGCAAAAATGATGGGGATTTGCTGCACACTAAAAAAAACAATTAGTCATACTTTTACCGGTGCCCCTTAGTCTCAGGGAAGACCGGCATTTCGTTCAATGGATAAAATATGATTGATGGAAAAGGGCACACGGATTTGAATAAAAAAAGATAATTTATTGTGCCACAGACTACAATGTTTCGGCTGCTGGCCTTTCTTTATTGGCTTTAGTGGGTTTAGCCACTTTACCTGAGAAAGGCCAGCAGGCTGAAATGTTGTTGTCTATGGCAATGCAAGAGAAAACAGGTTGGGGGGGTGGGTTCTCGCAAGGTCGCCGACCCATGGGTGAGTGTCCCCGGTGGCAACTAGTCCTGGACCCCGGGAAAGCTGTCTGTGGCCCATACAAGCTGAGTAACATGTAGAAAGGACACATGTATGTTCAGAATGAGTTAGCATGGTATTTTGAGAGGCATCATAGCAGGTCAGTGCAAGTCAGTGCAGAGCACTGCAAGGTCAGTCAATATGAGGAAGGGTCCGATGGAGGAGTTGGAGGGTCCCAGAATATCTCTTAAAGCAGGGGTGCGCAAATCGAGGGGTGCGACATTTTCTTGGGGAGGGGCTCGGCGCTTACAGTGGCCCCTCGCTCTTCCCCACAGAATTTAAATTAAATGCCGGAAATCGCGCGCAAGGCCTCTGTAAGTTCCCTTTCCTTGTCTCCGGCGGCTTCTGGAGACAGCAACGTGGCGTCACATGATGTGGCATTGCCATAGCAACGTGATATCACATGACGTCGTTACATCAGAACGTCGGAGACAAGGTGGGGAGGGTGGAGGGGGGAGCAGGGGAAAAAGGTTGCGCAACCCTGTCTTAAAGCATTGTCTTGCATACAGATCAGAGGCGAAGAATGGATATGGATATCCGATGTTAAGGAGGAAATAATACTGAGATCACTACCGCTAAGACCGATTCGATGGAAGAAGGTGAGTGATGAAATAGCCGTCACTGTGTAACTCTTCCAATTACCTGCAACTTCATGCAAAGAAATAGCAACGCTTGTTTTTAACGCATTAAGCGCCTAATGGGGAATTCAACTGCTGAGAGTTTAAGGGAGTTACTCACCAAACTCAGCGACGTTTCTGTGTCTCTGTGATAACTCCCCCAGGACATGCTTGAAAACCAGAGGTAACTCAATGTATTTTTGATAAATAGAAACATGACCTTCTGGGGAAGGGTATATAATGGGTACTGGGCCTGGTGAGGTGGGTATAACGGGTTCTGGGCCTGGTGAGGTGGGTATAACGGGTACTGGGCCTGGGGAGGGGCGTATAGCAGGGTACTGGGCCTTGGGAGGGTTGTATAACTGGGTACTGAGCCTGGGGAGGGTTGTATAACTGGGTACTGGGCTTGGGGAGGTGGGTATAACGGGTATTTGCCCTGTGGAGGGCGGTATAACGTGGTATTGGGGAGGGGGTATAAGTGGCACAGGAGCTCTTGCGATACAGAGTATCACTGTCCCTGGTTACAAACACTTCATGTCTCCTGCAGATCAGGACACGCACGAAGGTGGTGCCCTTTGTGCCACCAGACGACGAGGCGGGCTACGAGGCGGACGACGAGGCATACGATAAAGCGGGCGTCAAGTGGTGCGAAGAGGTGGGCTACAAGGCGGCCGATGAGGCAGACGACGAAGCGGATGTCAAGTCTGGCGACGTGGTGGACGATGGCCTAGGAGAATACGAGAGGTGTGGACGGATCTGCTGCTTCACCTTTTTTAGGCGGAGGAGAAGACCCCGGGAGCAGGTAGCAGAATACGAGAGGTGCGGACAGATCTGCTGCTTCACCTTTTTTAGGCGGAGCAGCAGACCCCGGGAGCAGGTAGCAGAGGAGCCAGGGCGTAGATCCAGGGGTATTCTAGGGGCCCTGAGAAGTAGGTTTGACCGCAGGAGAGGCAGATAAGATCAGGAAGGCTGCGGGAGGGGCAGGTACTAGAGGGAGATTGGGATATTGGGCGTGAGAGGGTGAGAGAGAACAAGGAGCAGGGCCGGAGCACGGGTTTCATGCGCCCCAGGCGAAACTTAAAATTTGTGCCCCAGTTGTATAAAAAATAATAAGATAAATAAAATAATAAAATAAACAGTGGCGTAGCTATCGGGGCTGCAGGGGGTGCGACCGCACCCCAGCGCGACGCAAAATAAAAATAAAAGGGCGCCAAAATACTGGATAAAAAAAAGAATAATAATTTAAAAAAAAAGATAAATAAATTAGAAATAATAAGAGGAAAAAATAATAATGATTATTAATGCGCCCCTAGGACCTTTGCGCGCTAGGCGACCGCCTAATGGCCGGCCGGCCCTGCGAGGTATGCGGGAGGAAAAGGGGTGAATGGGATAGATATGTAGGGGGATGGGGGAGCAGGTGAGTTATACACAGGGGCACAAGGGCCCCATCACCCGCATCTCTATATACTGAGTGTGCCCCTGTGTATAACAACGCTGATCTGTGCTGCTCCATCTGATCTCACTGCGCAGTGATCCAGGGACCATCCGATCGCCATTTAATGGGGTCAGGAAGGAATTTTTTTCCCCCATTGCACAGCAGGGGTTATGTTTCGCCTTCCTCTGGATCACAGCAACAAACAGCCCTTTGTGCATGAATTATCAGTGAGATCTTTATACACCCTGCATTGGTCTTCACTCCTTTGCTGCCGGAGGGGCCTGCAGTGCATTGCTCTGCGTGTTACTATATCGCTCTGCAATGTGCTGCAGGCCCCTCCCAGCAAAGAGATTAATTATTTCAATAAAATACTCTCTTTAATCCAACCTATGTGTAGTGTCTTTTCTATCCGTTGTATCTATTGCTAACAGCTCAGTGATTCTTCCCCAGGTCGCTGCACTAGTGTCACACTGCCAAGCCGGGTGTGAGGGAGATTTATAGGGTCACATATACACTTCTGCCAAAACACGAGTGCAAACAGGGAGCCCCTCTGATCTCATATCTTTTATTACACAAAACGGTATCTAAAAAGGTAAAAAGAACATACATGGGATTCTGCTACAAATATCTCTCTAATTACAAACCAATTAGCAAATCATTCAGATTAGAGTCGAGCGAAAAGAAAGGGTTAAGTATCTCATGTACAGTATATGCAGTGCAGGCTGTTCTGCGCATTACATGCAGGGGGCAAAGGTTAGGAGATATAAGTAATGCTGATCTCAGAGCTGACCGGCTGACCTGCTCTACCGGCTGACCGGCTGATCTGCTCTACTGGCTGACCGGCTGACCTGCTCTTCTGGCTGACCGGCTGACCGGCTCTACCGGCTGACCGGCTTCCCTTCTTCCAGCTAACTGACCTGAATTGTGGCCCCTGTATCTCCCAATTAAACGTTTTATTGGCATATTCTTGTTTGACTCGTTCTATACAGACATTTTCTATACATTCATTGTGGGATTTGATAACATCTGTAAGATCTCTCAGAACATCACATTCTGTACGTTTGTGCTGAATATTTTTCCATTCTCAATTTACTTAGGGGCCTATGCAGAGAGCAGCGCTGGAAATAATTGGAATTGGTAATAAATTGTACCTGTAATGGCGTGATTTTATCTCCATATGCAGAAAGGTCAGAAAACTGCATTTAAAATCATGCTTGATTATGGAGAGTTTCAACCGGCGAGATGCGCGCTGGTGAAACATGTTTGAAAAAAAGAGCGTTTTTTTTTTTTCTTTTCACTCTCGCCGGTGAGCTCCAGTTTCCTGCCAACTTTTGTTGGCGGAGCTAATTGTAGAATTTCTCTCCATTTTAATGGCGCGAACAGCCCCTAGATGGCGATCATACCTTTCTGCATACGGCCCTTTTCAAAACTGGCGAGATTTTGGTTCTCGCCAGCCGTGCGGCGAGTTCTACTAAAAAAAAATAAAAAATGGCGCTTTTTACTCAACTCGCCATTTCCAACCTTATTATAGCCATATAGCGCTAAAAAACGCCGAAATTTCCGTTCGCGCTGCTCTCTGCATAGGCCCCTTAATATTAGTTTTTGGCTTCAATTATTTATATCGAGCCCAAAATACCTTTATACAGAATGCTGATCCCTTTATCCCACAAATGCTGCTTCATTAAAGCCCAGGGGTGGCACTTTGTGCATTCTCAAACTTTTAGGCAACATCCCTAATTTCCAAAAGTGGGATAAAATCTGTGCATATTTAAATGGTTAATTTTTCCATTGTGACAAAATATCAATTTTCTCACTCAGACTACAAAATCCCTCCCCAAATATATCCGTTTCACATAAAAGTGTGTGCGCTTCTCCTTCCGCCTAACTGGCACGTCGTCCTTACAGGCGCCACTCCGTGTAACTCCACGCTGCCCTCCAGTGGCAAAAGAAATAAGATACATTTACTACTGTATACTCGTCTGGCAGCTGCTCCCGTATAAGGTGGGTAACTCTGTATTAGGGGTCTAGGTAGAGTATATTTTATACTTACAGTATGTCGGATAGATGAGGAATTTATATTCCTAACGGGTTATTGTGAGAGGCCTTAGATCTTATCCTATATGCACGCAGCCCTCGCCTCTCTGACCTTGAACACATACTTCAATCTGATTTTTTGAGACTTGAAACTGGATTTCCCAAAACAAACTGATTTTAAACACTGACAAGACTGTAACAATGGTATTTGGGACCAGAGCTAAATTGCTAAAGTTACCAATGACAGAGCTTCAGATAAAAACCAGCTCTAATACCATCCTAGCCCCTGTTACTGGTTTGAAATATCTGGGCATATAGTTCAACTCCCATTTAACATTTGGATTGCACATTGATACCCTGACATCCAAATCCTATGCCAAACTAGGTGTACTTTACAGGAACAAATCCTCCCTAAGGCCCTCATGCAGTAATCGCCTACAGCGATTCAGTAAGCCCAGAGAAGCTGGCGATTAGAGCAAAAATAACCGTTGTTTTTTTTGCCGGAAAATAAATAAATAAATAAAATCTGCAGATGCGCGGTGATAAGCCACTTTTCGGCACTGATCGCCAGTTTTTCAAACACGCTCAATTCTATAAGCCCTGATCAGCTTATTGTGGCTGATCGCCACTTTAAAATTGCTGTTTCTTCTCCAAATTGTCCAGCCACAAAAGTAGGCAAGAAGGTGGGGTGAAGCTGCGATGAAAATAAAATGCATGTATCCCGGAGCTGATATCCATTAATATCAGCATCAGAGACCCCCGGCATGAATCCCATGCATAAAAAATGCATTTACAGGCAACTTCATTACCGCCAAGGCAATGAAGGGGTTATACACCCGTGCCAGGCTTATTGTGGGTAGCGGGGGTGGGAGAAGGTGGTATTTGGCCCTGGCTGGGTGTTTAGGCCTTGCCAGGGGGTTGGGGGATGACTTAACCTCTTCTTTAACTTAGCGGTTAATACCGCTAAGGTAATGAAGGGGTTAACCCCTCCCACTACCCCCCCACCCGGTAGGCCTAAACACCCATCCTTGGGGCCAATACGCGGTTCACCCACCCCCGCTACCCACAATAAACACAAATACACATAACAGCCCCACTGGCCACCTCCTAGGTCCCTAATAAACCATTACAATATTCATAAAACCATTATTTTGTTTACACCCAGGATTATTACATGGGGTTAGGGCTATGTTATTCAGTGAGGGGTTGTATGTTTGTATTCGTAGGGACAGGCAAGGCCGGAGCCAGATGGGGTTCTCCTGCCTCTGTCCTCCCTGTCTCCTGACCCTTCCTGTAGCCGGACAAAGAAGAAGAAGCAGGCACACGGTCTTACTCAAAGGAGGTTTAATATGCCATAAAGTCCAACGTTTCGGCAGTCAAATACAGCCTTTCTCAAGGTGAAGGCTACCAAACACAAGAAAACAGTCACAATATATACCACCCCCCCTGATACTCACCCCTCCCGGCTCTGCCACATAACCAGGATGCTGACGCCCACCTGATGACGTGAGAGCTACCACATGGCACCCCCTAGTGACGTCAGACGTCTAAATCCCTGGCAATACAGCATAGAGCTGTCTTGGAGGACTGCAGCCTCAGCCACACCTCTCCCCAGACTGAACACTCCCCCATGTGTGGCTGTGGCTGCAGTCCTCCAAGGCAGCTCTATGCTGTATTGCCAGGGATTTAGACCTAGACGTCTGACGTCACTAGGGGGCGCCATATGGTAGCTCTGACGTCATCAGGTGGGTGTCAGCATCCTGGTTATGTGGCAGAGTGGGGTGGGGTTGCATCCCTTGTTTTTATGACTTTCTAATAAAGATAGATTTTTGCCAGACCTGCCTCTTCTCTGGATCATGGTGCGCTGCACTTTCTCTAGGGCAGGCCTGCACAACTCCAGTCCTCGAGGGCCGCACACAGGCCAGGTTTTTAGGATATCCCTACTTCAGCACAGCTGGCTCAATTAGTGGCTCAGTACGACTGCCTAAAACTTGGGGGGGTGGGTGGGAGACTGCCTGACACTTGGGTTGACTGCCTGACACGTGGGTGACTGACTGCCTGACACGTGGGTGGGTGACTGACTGACACGTGGGTGGGTGACTGACTGACATGTTAGACTGCCTGACACGTGGGTGGGTGGGTGACTGACTGCCTGACATATGGGTGGGTGACTGACTGACACGTGGGTGACTGACTGACACGTGGGTGAGTGGGTGAGTGGGTTGGTGTCTGTATACATTCTGTCACTGATACACACAGACACTGGGAGGGGGCAGTCACACACACACTGGGGGGGGGGCAGTCACACACAAACACAGAATGGGAGGGGGGCAGACACACACACACACAGAATGGGAGGGGGGCAGACACACACACACACAGAGAATGGGAGGGGGCAGACACACACACACACAGACTTGGAGGGGGCACTTACACACACTGGGAGAGGGGCATCACACAGTGGCAGGGGGCAGACAGACACACACACAGACACACAGACTGGGAGGGGGCAGTCACACATACACACAGACTGGGAGGGGGGCAGTCAAACATACACTGGGAGGGGGGCAGTCACACACACACAGACTGGGAGAGGGGCAGTCACACACACACAGACTGGGAGGGGGGAGGGCAGTCACACACACACAGACTGGGAGGGGGAGGGCAGTCACACACACAAACAGACTGGGAGGGGGGGCAGTCACACATACACACAGACTGGGAGCGGGGCAGTCAAACATACACTGGGAGGGGGGGCAGTCACACACACACAGACTGGGAGAGGGGCAGTCACACACACACAGACTGGGAGGGGGAGGGCAGTCACACACGCACAGACTGGGAGGGGGGGCAGTCACACACACATAGACTGGGAGGGGGGGCAGTCACACACACACAGACTGGGAGGGGGGTAGTCACACACACACTGGGAGGGGGGCAGTCACACACACACTGGGAGGGAGGGGCAGTCACACACACACAGACTGGGAGGGGGCAGTCACACACACACACACACACTGGGTGCGGGGGCAGTCACACACACACTGCGAGGGGGGCAGTCACACACCCACACTGGGTGGGGGGCAGTCACACACCCACACTGGGTGGGGGGGCAGTCACACACACACTGGGATGGGAGGCAGTCACACACACTGGGAGGGGGGCAGTCACACACACACTGGGAGGGGGGCAGTCACACACACTGGGAGGGGGGGCAGTCACACACACACTGGGAGGGGGCAGTCACACACACACTGGGAGGGGGGGCAGTCACACACACACTGGGAGGGGGGCAGTCACACACACTGGGAGGTGGGGCAGTCATACACACACAGACTGGGAGGGGGGCAGTCATACACACACAAACTGGGAGGGGAGGCAGTCACACACACAGACTGGGAGGCAGGCAGTCATACACACACAAACTGGGAGGGGGGGCAGTCACACACACAGACTGGGAGGCGGGCAGTCACACTTGCACAGACTGGAAAGGGGAGCAGTCACACACACACAGACTGGGAGGCGGGCAGTCACACACACAGACTGGGAGGGGGGCAGTCACACATACACTGGGAGGGGGGGCAGTCACACACACAGACTGGGAGGGGGGCAGTCACACACACAGACTGGGAGGGGGCAGTCACACACACAGACTGGGAGGCAGGCAGTCATACACACACAAACTGGGAGGGGGGGCAGTCACACACACAGACTGGGAGGCGGGCAGTCACACTTGCACAGACTGGAAAGGGGAGCAGTCACACACACAGACTGGGAGGCAGGCAGTCACACACACAGACTGGGAGGGGGGCAGTCACACACACAGACTGGGAGGGGAGGCAGTCACACACACTGGGAGGGGGGGAAGTCACACACACAGACTGGGAGGGGGGCAGTCACACACACAGACTGGGAGGGGAGGCAGTCACACACACTGGGAGGGGGGGAAGTCACACACACAGACTGGGAGGGGGGCAGTCACACACACAGACTGGGAGGGGGGCAGACACACACACACAGACTGGGAAGGGGGCAGACACACACACACAGACTGGGAAGGGGGCAGTCACACACACAGACTGGGAGGCGGGCAGTCACACTTGCACAGACTGGAAAGGGGAGCAGTCACACACACACAGACTGGGAGGCGGGCAGTCACACACACAGACTGGGAGGGGGGCAGTCACACATACACTGGGAGGGGGGGCAGTCACACACACAGACTGGGAGGGGGGCAGTCACACACACAGACTGGGAGGGGGCAGTCACACACACAGACTGGGAGGCAGGCAGTCATACACACACAAACTGGGAGGGGGGGCAGTCACACACACAGACTGGGAGGCGGGCAGTCACACTTGCACAGACTGGAAAGGGGAGCAGTCACACACACAGACTGGGAGGCAGGCAGTCACACACACAGACTGGGAGGGGGGCAGTCACACACACAGACTGGGAGGGGAGGCAGTCACACACACTGGGAGGGGGGGAAGTCACACACACAGACTGGGAGGGGGGCAGTCACACACACAGACTGGGAGGGGAGGCAGTCACACACACAGACTGGGAGGGGGCAGTCACACACACAGACTGGGAGGGGGGCAGTCACACACACAGACTGGGAGGGGGAGCAGTCACACACACAGACTGGGAGGGGGGCAGTCACACACACACAGACTGGGAGGGGAGGCAGTCACACACACACAGACTGGGAGGGGGGGCAGTCACACACACAGACTGGGAGGGGGGCAGACACACACACAGACTGGGAGGGGGGCAGTCACACACACAGACTGGGAGGGGGGCAGTCACACACACACACTGGGAGGGGGGCAGTCACACACACAGACTGGGAGGGGGGCAGACACACACACAGACAGGGAGGGGGGCAGACACACACACAGACTGGGAGGGGGGCAGTCACACACACAGACTGGGAGGGGGGCAGTCACACACACAGACTGGGAGGGGGGGCAGTCACACACACAGACTGGGAGGGGGGGCAGTCACACACACAGACTGGGAGGGGGGGCAGTCACACACACAGACTGGGAGGGGAGGCAGTCACACACACAGACTGGGAGGGGGGCAGTCATACACACACACACAGACTGGGAGGGGGGCAGTCACACACACACACACACTGGGAGGGGGGCAGTCATACACACACACACAGACTGGGAGGGGGGCAGTCACACACACAGACTGGGAGGGGGGCAGTCACACACACACACACTGGGAGGGGGGCAGTCATACACACACAGACTGGGAGGGGGGCAGACACACACACAGACAGGGAGGGGGGCAGACACACACACAGACTGGGAGGGGGGCAGTCACACACACAGACTGGGAGGGGGGCAGTCACACACACAGACTGGGAGGGGGGCAGTCACACACACAGACTGGGAGGGGGGGCAGTCACACACACAGACTGGGAGGGGGGGCAGTCACACACACAGACTGGGAGGGGGGCAGTCACACACACACACACACTGGGAGGGGGGCAGTCACACACCCAGACTGGGAGGGGGGCAGTCACACACACACACACACTGGGAGGGGGGCAGTCACACACACAGACTGGGAGGGGGGCAGTCACACACACAGACTGGGAGGGGGGCAGTCACACACACAGACTGGGAGGGGGGCAGTCACACACACACACACACTGGGAGGGGGGCAGTCACACACACACACACACACACTGGGAGGGGGGCAGTCACACACACAGACTGGGAGGGGGGCAGTCACACACACAGACTGGGAGGGGGGCAGACACACACAGACTGGGAGGGGGGCAGACACACACACACAGACTGGGAGGGGGGCAGACACACACACACACAGACTGGGAAGGGGGCAGTCACACACACACAGGCGACATGGGGCTTACCTGTAATGCCACTGTAGGGAGCCAGAAGTAGTGAGGCTTTTTTCCAGTCTGCCGGCAGTTTCAGTTGCCAGCTGTGAGCCTTCCTTCTGGTGAAAACACACACACACACACACACACACACACACACACACACACACACACACACACACACACACACACACACACACACACACACACACACACACACACACACACACACACACACACACACTACATCCGTCCCCAATACTAAGCCCCGCCCCCGGCAAATAGGCATCCTGCTATTGGGGAAAAAAAATAATACGGCCGCATCCTCCTCACGCTGCCGCCTCCGCGCACCGCCGCATCCTCCTCATGCTGCCGCCTCCGCGCACCGCCGCATCCTCCTCACGCTGCCGCCTCCGCGCACCGCCGCATCCTCCTCACGCTGCCGCCCCCGCGCACCGCCACATCCTCCTCACGCTGCCGCCTCCGCGCACCGCCGCATCCTCCTCACGCTGCCGCCTCCGCGCACCGCCGCATCCTCCTCACGCTGCCGCCTCCGCGCACCGCCGCATCCTCCTCACGCTGCCGCCTCCGCGCACCGCCGCATCCTCCTCATGCTGCCGCCTCCGCGCACCGCCGCATCCTCCTCACGCTGCCGCCTCCGCGCACCGCCGCATCCTCCTCACGCTGCCGCCTCCGCGCACCGCCGCATCCTCCTCACGCTGCCGCCTCCGCGCACCGCCGCATCCTCCTCACGGTGCCGCCTCCGCGCACCGCCGCATCCTCCTCACGCTGCCGCCTCCGCGCACCGCCGCATCCTCCTCACGCTGCCGCCTCCGCGCACCGCCGCATCCTCCTCACGCTGCCGCCTCCGCGCAACGCCGCATCCTCCTCACGCTGCCGCCTCCGCGCACCGCCGCATCCTCCTCATGCTGCCGCCTCCGCGCACCGCCGCATCCTCCTCACGCTGCCGCCTCCGCGCACCGCCGCATCCTCCTCACGCTGCCGCCTCCGCGCACCGCCGCATCCTCCTCACGCTGCCGCCCCCGCGCACCGCCGCATCCTCCTCACGCTGCCGCCTCCGCACCGCCGCATCCTCCTCACGCTGCCGCCTCCGCGCACCGCCACATCCTCCTCACGCTGCCGCCTCCGCGCACCGCCACATCCTCCTCACGCTGCCGCCTCCGCGCACCGCCGCATCCTCCTCACGCTGCCGCCTCCGCGCACCGCCGCATCCTCCTCACGGTGCCGCCTCCGCGCACCGCCGCATCCTCCTCATGCTGCCGCCTCCGCGCACCGCCGCATCCTCCTCACGCTGCCGCCTCCGTGCACCGCCGCATCCTCCTCATGCTGCCACCTCCGCGCACCGCCGCATCCTCATGCTGCCGCCTCCGCGCACCGCCGCATCCTCCTCACGCTGCCGCCCCCGCGCACCGCCACATCCTCCTCACGCTGCCGCCTCCGCGCACCGCCGCATCCTCCTCACGCTGCCGCCTCCGCGCACCGCCACATCCTCCTCACGCTGCCACCTCCGCGCACCGCCGCATCCTCATGCTGCCGCCTCCGCGCACCGCCGCATCCTCCTCACGCTGCCGCCCCCGCGCACCGCCACATCCTCCTCACGCTGCCGCCTCCGCGCACCGCCGCATCCTCCTCACGCTGCCGCCTCCGCGCACCGCCGCATCCTCCTCATGCTGCCGCCTACGCGCACCGCCGCATCCTCCTCACGCTGCCGCCTCCGCGCACCGCCGCATCCTCCTCACGCTGCCGCCTCCGCGCACCGCCGCATCCTCCTCACGCTGCCCCCGCGCACCGCCGCATCCTCCTCACGCTGCCGCCTCCGCGCACCGCCGCATCCTCCTCACGCTGCCGCCTCCGCGCACCGCCGCATCCTCCTCATGCTGCCGCCTCCGCGCACCGCCACATCCTCCTCACGCTGCCGCCTCCGCGCACCGCCGCCGCCTCCTCACGCTGCCGCCTCCGCGCACCGCCGCATCCTCCTCACGCCGCCGCCTCCGCGCACCGCCGCATCCTCCTCACGCTGCCGCCTCCGCGCACCGCCGCATCCTCCTCATGCTGCCGCCTCCGCGCACCGCCGCATCCTCCTCACGCTGCCTCCGCGCACCGCCGCATCCTCCTCATGCTGCCGCCTCCGCGAACCGCCGCATCCTCCTCACGCTGCCTCCGCGCACCGCCGCATCCTCCTCACGCTGCCGCCTCCGCGCACCGCCGCATCCTCCTCACGCTGCCGCCTCCGCGCACCGCCGCATCCTCCTCACGCTGCCGCCTCCGCGCACCGCCGCATCCTCCTCACGCTGCCGCCTCTGCGCACCGCCGCATCCTCCTCACGCTGCCGCCTCCGCGCACCGCCGCATCCTCCTCACGCTGCCGCCTCCGCGCACCGCCGCATCCTCCTCACGCTGCCGCCTCCGCGCACCGCCGCATCCTCCTCACGCTGCCGCCTCCGCGCACCGCCGCATCCTCCTCACGCTGCCGCCTCCGCGCACCGCCGCATCCTCCTCACGCTGCCGCCTCCGCGCACCGCCGCATCCTCCTCACGCTGCCGCCTCCGCGCACCGCCGCATCCTCCTCACGCTGCCGCCTCCGCGCACCGCCGCATCCTCCTCACGCTGCCGCCTCCGCGCACCGCCGCATCCTCCTCACGCTGCCGCCTCCGCGCACCGCCGCATCCTCCTCACGCTGCCGCCTCCGCGCACCGCCGCATCCTCATGCTGCCGCCTCCGCGCACCGCCGCATCCTCCTCACGCTGCCGCCTCCGCGCACCGCCGCCGCCTCGCGCACGGTACCAGTCACCAGGGGCAAAACCCGGGACATTTCCGGGACGGACTGTCAACCGGGACAGCACAGAAAAAAACGGGACTGTGCCGGCAAAACCGGGACAAATGGTCACTCTATAAATACACCTTATACTCCACATGCAGCACGTAACCGTGAATGCAGTATATACTCTATATACGCCATGTACCCCAATTACGACACCTTATAACCCTGCATGCAGCAAATGTACACCTTATAATCCACATACCGCACTTAACCCTGACTGCGGTATATACACTATACCCGCCATGTAACCCAATTACAGCACATTACAACACTGAATGCAGCATAAATACACCTTATACTCCACATGCAGCACGTAACCGTGAATGCAGTATATACACTATATACGCTATGTAACCCAGTTACAGTACATTGTAACGGCGAATGCAGCACCTATACACACCCTAGCGTACAACAGAACGTAACTACGAGTGCAGTATACACACTATATACACCATGTCACCCCATTACAGCCCATTGTAACTTCGGATGCGGTATATATACACCCCCTATAATCCAAATACAATATACGCCATGTAACCCAATTACAGCCAATTGTACCTCGAATGCAGCTCGTATGCCTTATACCCCGAATACAACGCATTATAACCATACCCCGAATACAACGCATTATAACCACACTGAGGTGTATACACTTTATTCCCCACATACAGCCCGCTATCACTACGAATGCGGTATGCAGCGATACCCACGGCCATTCTAGCATTGATCATAACTTTATCCAATGTTGAAAGAAATCAATTACAGCACATTATACCACTGCCATGTAACCCCACTGAGTGTCCCGTGCTCCAACCCCGGGGGGGGGGGGGGGGGTTGGGGGATACCCACGGCCATTCTGTTGGGGGAACCGTCGTGGCAAAAAAACGTGGGGGGTTGTTGTGCCTCTCCTCGTCCTCCCTCTGGCCCCCCCCCTCCCCAGCCGCAGAGGCTGATGGAGGGCGAGCCACGTGGCAAGGGAATCCCCCCTGGCTCAAGCTCGTATTACACAAGCCAATCCTCAAGCCAATGCACACTGTTTTAAACACAGCTTTTAGACAGAGGCTGGGATGAGATGCAAAGCCATTAAACCCACTCACAGACATGTTTCAACCTTTTTTTTTTAAACTTTTTTATTCAACAACTTTTTTAAGTTTACAGACTTTTTTGGAAACCAAAAAAACACACCATAGTGACAACAGTCACCCAACATTAGAAAGACACCAAAACATAATATATTTACATTTTCTTCCTTCATCCTTCAGATATATACAAACACAAAGATAAACTTTTCAGAAGGGAAAAAAAAAACATAACTTTACGAAAAAACCCTATAACCAAAACATCATACAAAGATAAGAACCATATACTTCAAGATTCTTTCATTTAAAAACAAAAACCCTTTCTCTATTCTCAAGTGATGCGATCATATGTTTTAATTCTTTCTCCATACGTTCCAAACCTCTCTTACTTTCCTCTAACTGGAATCCAGACATCACACTTTTTTCATACCCGTCCCTTGCCTCTTTCACATCCCAATATCTCCGCCCAAATCCCCTCGCAAGTTGATTGTGCAAAACCTCTTCCTTTGTAAGCCCTACTTCATCCTTTCCAGTTGAACATGCCATATGGGTTTTTAAGTTCTTCACCTCCTCTGATCATTTCACAGTACCGTTTCAAAAAAGTCACAATCTCCTCTTTCCTTGCATACGGATTGTACATGTGAAGTACAAGTGGTCTCTCCTCCAGCATAAAACTTGGAATTACCTTGATGCCATGTAAGATCGGGTCACCAGACTTCTCCTTGCACTTTTCAAAAGTGCACCAAACATCCGCTTCTTGATGACAGGTCAGGTCATAATTCCCCTGTGCAGGGAAATCCTGAAGGCAGAAGATCCTCTCAGTGTCCAGACCGATCAATTGCTTCAGCACCTTCTCCACTATCCACAGCAGGTTCACTCGACTTCTCTCGGTCTCCTCGATCAGGAACCGAATGGAATTGCGCATTCCAGCTTGTGACGTCATCTCTGCTCTCTCAAGCTCAGGTGCGGCACCCCAAAAGCAGCAAGGGACTTTAGCCAGTAAAGGCGATGTCCCAGGGCAAAGGTGCCGGCCCCTCACTTCCGCATCCGCTCGCTCAGAACCGCTCGCTCAGGATCACTCCTCTTAGCTCGAGATGGCGTGCCCCCCCAAAAGCAGCAGGAGTCTTTAGTCCCCGAAGGGACGATGACTCAAGGCCAAGGGGACACAGGCTCAGCTACACAGCTGTTTCGACCTTATTGGGTCTCATCAGTGTGGGGTTGGTCTTAATGGCAAAGCAGGTTTGAGACTAGACTAGGTAATCACCACTACTATTAAGGTTATGGTGGGTAAAAAAGTGACAAAAACCCTCCACAGTAAAGCATAAAGCAACTGTAAATATTACTGTATGTTCATTTGCATGTAAAGGTAATCCCAAGTTTTATGCTGGAGGAGAGACCACTTGTACTTCACATGTACACTCCGTATGCAAGGAAAGAGGAGATTGTGTGTTTTTTGAAACGGTATTGTGAAATGATTAGAGGAGGTGAAGAACTAAAAAATCCGTATGGCATGTTCAACGGGAAGAGACGTTTCTGGGTACGGTTCAGACGGGATCCATCATGTGTGGGAGGAGTTACACACCCACCGGCCATGTTCAATAGTAGAGGAGACAGAGGATTTTTGTTTTACCCGGGACAGCCTCTATATTGCAGGCATTGCCACACTTATGGACATACAAAGGAAGGTTGCACGAAAACGGGAATTGTGTGCCGTAATTGCGGGGAAGAGGGACATACTGCAGCCAACTGTGGTGTCCCTAAGAGATGCCATCTTTGCGGAGAGGAAGGACACTTGGCACGGCAGTGCACTAAAAGGACATATGCCCAGACAGCTAAAGGGGACAGTGTGCTAGAAGAAGAGGAAGAGACAGTTGAGGGTCAGGGAATTTTTGAGATGGAAAGTTCCCAAGAGGGAGGGCTTGATCCGGCTATAACAGCAATGTATGAGGAGGATTTAAGAAGAGAAGAAAGGGTAGAAAGTGGCCCAATAGAGGGTTTGGCGGGTTCTATAAGTGATATCGTGGAGAAAAAAGAGGAAGATTTCTTCCTGGACTCCTTGGCCCAGAAACTGGAGGTGGGGGGAGGGGAGGAGACGGGAACAGTGCATCAGAAAGATGCGGGGGAGGGGGAAATACGGTCATTGAGTGTGGTGGAACCTAGCTGGGCAGAAAGTATGGAGTTTCAAGATGCACAGAGGGGGAGGGAAGGTCCCCAAGATGTCTTGGAGGAGGAAATGGAAATAGGAGGGAAAAAAGCTCAAAAGCGTAAAAATCTGCAAGGGATAGAAACAAAGGAAGATAAGGATAGCCAGAGTAAAGGGGAGCCTAGAGAGGAAGGTGTAGAGGGTAAAGTTGTAAAAGTATCAGGGAAAGTAACCCTAAAAGTGAAGATGGAACATTTTGAAGACGCAGTGGGAGATGTTCTGTTTTGGGTTGGTATTTTTCGGAAGCAGCATGGGGGGAGTAGTGAGGAACAGATAATAGAAAGATTAGAAAAACTGATGTACCAAAGAAAACAGCTGACAAAAGAGCAGTATGAAGAATTAAAAAAGGAGCATGTACAGTGGGTTAAAATAAAAGAGGCTAGGGGAGAGGTGAGAGAGAAGGAGAGAAGTGAGGGCAATAGCTCGTCCTCACAAAGCCAGATAAGCGTGGAGGGAACTAAAATACAGAGAAGTGTAAGTGCAGTAAGTGGGAATGAAAGTGATGGAAAGGCAGGCCAACAGAGTGGGGGTGAAGGGGGAGAGATTAGGGAAAGTAAAGGGGGAAAAGGAGAAAAGGCAGGCCTTAGTGGAAGAACAAAAGTAAGTTATGAAAGCGAGAGAGAAAGGAAGGCGAGGGAGTGGCATGTAAAAGAGGTGATAAATAATATAAATAAAGAGGCAGGTGACTTAGGGTTAAATGTTTCAAAAACGGAATGGCTGAAAGTACAGTTCCCAAAAGCAGAGGTGTCTAAAGAGGAAGTAAGAAAATTAGGAATACAATGTAGTACGTATCATATCCGTGAGGCGTTAGAGAAATTGCTGGGACACGTGAAGTAATTAGATGCAATGTTAAATGTCCTGTGGAAAGTACGAAAAGTCGTGTGTAGAAATGGGAAGTAACCATATTTTTTTGTATTGAGTGTGTTTGGTAGTAGATGCACAGATGATGCCTTGGAATGTGTTGTTTTGTTTGGCTTTTTAGAATGGTTTTGTGCCTTTGGGTTGGTTTTTGTCTTGGCAATATAAGGATTGTATAGTGATGTTTTCGGTTTATTATTTTCTGTAAAATGATACTAAATGGTTGTTAATATGTGAACCGTAAAAAAAAAAAAAAAAAATGTCTGTGAGTGGGTTTAATGGCTTTGCATCTCATCCCAGCCTCTGTCAAAAAGCTGTGTTTAAAACAGCATGCATTGGCTTGAGGATTGGCTTGTGTAATACGAGCTTGAGACAAAAGGTGGCACTGAGTGCTCATTTGCATGTCATTTCCCAGAATCCCTTGCTGCAGTGGAAGCGCTGTATGCTGGGTGACAATGGGGAAAGACAGGGTTGCAGACCTGTCTAAGACATGCAAATGAACATACAGTAATATTTACAGTTGCTATATATATATACATATATGTACCCCTCAGTTTTATACAGTCATGGTGTTCATCATGTGTGGGACGCAGAGCCCAGAACCTAATGTCATGTTAGCATCAGAAAGTCACAGTAATAACTCAGCACTCACCCATGTAACACCTTCTCTGGTAGCTCTCTGTCTGTGTCTCTATCTACCTTTCTGTCTCCTGCATGACCAGGGAGGCTGCGAGGGACCCCCTCCCCCTCCCACTTGGAACCGGTACCCACATATAACAGACGAGTAATGACAGACTCAGTTTGGAGGTATAAAAGGCCGCGGCTTTGTTTCTTAACAATCATAATACTGGAGTAAGCGCTAGTCCAAGCCAGAGTGGGGTCAGGGGGTCAGCCAGGCCTTGGCCTTCTGCCCCCGTACCCGGCCGACCCCTAAAGAGCCGGCCGTTGTCGCGAGTGGGTTCCCGGGTGTCACGTTAGCTTGACCCCGCCCAATCGCTCCTACCCCCGGGCGACGCCCGCCCCGAGCCCATCTGGCAAGGACAAGCACTTACCCCCGAACTGCCGCCGCGACAGTGGCAAAATGACCAACTGGAGCCTCCTGAAGGAACTTCAGTCCTTTGTTTCTCGGGAGGTCTTCGGACACTGCCCTGTAAAATATGATGGTACATGTTACAGCTTACAGGTAGTACAGACAGCTTATCAACCAAGGGAATTGTAAATACTCCACGGAGTGGCCGGGGGCAAGCGTCTGCCCCCGACTGTCTTGCTAATGGGGTGGGTGGGTGGGAACTTCGCAGCAGACCGGGAGCAGAATGGAAGATTCAGCTCCCGGCTGCCTCTTTTGTACTGCCCTAGGCCTGTCCCCCCCCCCCCCCCAGGGGGGGGGCCGCGACGGCGGCCCAGAGATCCCAGCGAGGTGAGGGGGGAGGGGGGCTTGCCCCCTGGCCATGGGCTTCCCTCGCCTAATTGGCTGGAGGGATTGCTTGACCAGGGAGGCTGCGAGGGACCCCCTCCCACTTGGAAATGGTACCCACATATAACAGACAAGTAATGACAGACTCAGTTTGGAGGTATAAAAGGCCGCGGCTTTGTTTATTAACAATCATAATACTGGAGTAAGCGCTAGTCCAAGCCAGAGTGGGGTCAGAGGGTCAGCCAGGCCTTGGCCTTCTGCCCCCGTACCCGGCCGACCCCTAAAGAGCCGGCCGTTGTCGCGAGTGGGTTCCCGGGTGTCACGTTAGCTTGACCCCGCCCAATCGCTCCTACCCCCGGGCAACACCCGCCCCGAGCCCATCTGGCAAGGACAAGCACTTACACCCGAACTGCCGCCACTCACGGCTCTATTTAAACCTCCTTAAATTAGACCGTGCCGCCAACCCCGCAAGGACCCTCTCCAGCCCCTCCTGCAAATCGTTATTGAACAAGTCCGCCCCTATCTCGGATAAGTGTGTGCCGTCGGCCCGGAATAGGCCGGTTGACTTGTAGTCAAACTCGGGATGGGTGATCTGCCATCCCCCACACTGCGTCACAAACTTCCCCACCATCTTGTTCAGTTTGACCCGCGCTCGGTCGATGGCCGCTCCACACTCTCCTGCACAATATGTCCGACCAAACGATCTGTACTTCTGGCCAACTGGTGAGTATGAGGGCCAGGTCGTGTTTTATTGAATTAACCAGCTTGAAGTAGCGTCGAGCGGCCAGGTCGTTGCCCCCGACGTGGAGGAGCAAGATATGCGGCGCCCTCCTATCCCTGCCCATCACCATTAGCCGCGGGAGCAACTGAGCCCACCGCAGCCCCCAACCTCCCCCCCATACCACATTTGCCTCCTCCGTTCGCAACCCGAGGTTAGCCCCGCATGGGCGTTTGACAGCCCGCTTCTCTGCCCAGTGTATAAGCGAGTCTCCGATTATCCAAGTGGGTGCGGCGTCTGTGAAGGTATAAAGAGGATGAGGGGGTTTATCCAAGCACGCTAAATCCCAGATAATGCGGGCCTGATATAGGACCGGTATCTGTTAGACTTCCATCGCCCTATCTTTTGTATCGCAGCTACTGACAGCCCCGCGCGTGATGCCTCCGTTGCCGCCCAAATCCGGAACGAATGTGTCCCGTATTGTGCCTCTTCGAGGCCCTGGTGTCTTAGGCACATGCGGAAAACACGCATGTACTGGAATCTAGATAACGGTACCCCGTCTGCGTGAAGGAGCAGGGGACCCTGACCGTCTGGCCTGCATGCCAAGTATTCCCTGAGCGTGCTCACTGGGCAAAATTTAGTCCCTGGTAGCCCTAGCAAAGATATCCCCGCTCCCCTCCCCCGCTGGTCTGTTTTTGACCTTTTCACATGTAGTTTGACCCACCCTTCCCCTAAGACTATGTCCTCAAACTGCATCCCTCCCTCGCCCTTGCGCGACGCGCACACCAACTCCCCAGCTCGCAGTGCTGCGAAGAAAGCCAATGCAAACGTCAGCCGGAAAAGTTTCGCCTCGAACCCCGATACGCACACTCTGTCTGTGGCCTGCATTAAACCCTCTAATATCGCTGGTGTCACTGTCCGTCTGCTGTCATTTGTCGCCGTCCCCTTTGTTAACCCCGCTAGGACCCTTTTGATGATAAATGCCTTCGTTGGGTCCCCCTTGCCCTCTAGCTGCAAAAAGAAGGAGACCCCTGTCACTTTTTTCCCTATGGATCCTCCCGCTAAACCCCTTGCCCTTAAGTTTAGGACAAATGATAGCAAGGTCCCGACTCCCAATACGTCGAGACCCAATTCCCCTGCCAGACTTTGATAATCGCGCCACGCTGCCGAATAGGCCCGCCACGTACCCGGAGCCAGCGATGATCGTACCAACGAGGTCACTGGGTTGTCGCCAGCACCCAAAGGTCTGCAGGGCATGGACTGCCGATTAGGTCCGCCCCGGGGGCCAGTCTCCGAAACAGCGCCATCTGTAACCGGGATAAGGCATCAGCAATGTTATTCGCCACCTCCGGGACATGTCGAGCCTTGAACGCTATGTTCAATTGCAAGCATGCCAGTACGAAACAGCGCAGAAGGGACAGCACCGGCGGGGAGCGTGAGCCGAAATTGTTCACGGCTTCCACTACACCCATGTTGTCTGTCCAAAAAATTACTTGCTTATTCGCGAATAAGTGACCCCACAGGCGCACTGCGACGAGCAAGGGAAATAGTTCCAAGAACGCCAAGTTCTTAATGAGCGGCGTCCCCCGCCAGTGGGGAGGCCACCGCTCCGCGCACCATGCCCCACCAAGTAGGCCCCAAAACCGACTGACCTTGAGGCGTCTGTAAACAACTGCAACTCTGTGTTGTTGGATGGGGGACCTCGCCACAAGGTTCTGCCGTTATAATCCTTTAAAAAACGCAGCCACACCGTCAAGTCCTTTCGGATTTCGGCGGTGATACGGATGAAGTGGTTGGGTCGTCTCACCCCGACCGTTGCTGCGGAGAGGCGCCTGGCGAAAACCCTCCCAGCCGGCATTACGCGCGCAGCAAATACTAAGTGGCCTAGCAGCGCCTGGAAGTGCCTCAATGATGTTTTCTTGAGAGCTATGAATTCGCGGAGAAGCCTGCTTAGGGCGACCAGCTTCTCCGGAGGGAGCCTGTACTCCATCGCCTCAGAGTCGATTTCTATGCCCAAAAAGGTAAGAGTGGTTGTTGGCCGCACCGTCTTCTCGTCGGCCAAAGGAACGCCGAACTCACGCGCCAGGGCTGAAAATTCGAACAGCCACCTAGCGCATAAGTCCGAACCCCTGGGGCCAACAAAAAGGAAGTCGTCCAAGTAGTGCATGACCCCCGCTGCCTGCACCCTCTTCCGGGCCACCCATTCTAGGAAGGTGCTAAATGTCTCGAAATAAAAACAAGAAAGCGCCCCTCCCATTGGTAAGCATAAGTCTATGTAGTACTGACCTTCGAGCATGCAGCCTAGCAAATGAAAGCACTCGGGGTGGACTGGCAAGTGTCTGAAGGCCGATTTGATGTCAGCTTTTGACATTAGAGCCCCTTCTACCATCCTTTCCACCAGCGCTGCGGCTTGATCGAAGTTCGCGTAAGACACCGAACACAACTCCCTGTCAATGCCGTCGTTTACCGACGACCCCTCGGGGTAGGATAGGTGTTGTATCAACCTATACTCCCCAGCCTCTTTTTTTGGGGACCACTCCCAATGGGGAAATCCTGAGATTAGGCAAGGGAGGGGACTCGAAGGGGCCAGCCATCCTTCCCAATTGGACTTCCTTCCAGACCTTTTCCCTAGCTACGTCACCGTGTGTCCTGACCAATTGCAAGTTCCGACTAAACTCAGATCCCGCTTGATATTCAAACGGGATCCTAAACCCCTCCTTAAACCCAGCTAAGAGTAGCTGGGCTGCTTCCCTATTGGGATACCTTGCTAGCCACGGTGCCAAATTGGCGACGATTATTGGTGTCGCTGCCCTCGCGTCCAAACTTCCGCCCTTCGCTCCTCCCCCTGCGACCGCCCTTCTTAAAACACTTTGCCTGGGCGTGGCGGCCGCCGCAAAAGGAGCAGATGTGTTGGAAACGGCAGTTGTCGTACGTGCAGTTGGACTGGTTAAACGGCCAACAGACGCCCGAGTTGGTGCGCAGCGACTGGCTAGTCCCTGGTACGTTATTCCGCCATGTCCCCCTACCTCCGGTGCCGCACCCTTGAAAGGAATCTGCCCCGCCCCCAGACACAAACTGCAGATACAGGTTGACGTCCTTGACGTTCCATGGTATCACCACCTCTTGGGCCTTTATTGATTGCCTAAAGCACTGGTCATATGTCCACCAACCCGTTCCCCCGTAAGCGTGGTGTGCTTCCTCGATCATGTCGTGATACGTAAAGAGCGAGGCGCACGCCTGGGGATCCTTCTCCCCAATTACTCCAGCCAGGATGACAAATGCCTTAGACCAATTGCGAAAGGTGTGTGGGAAAAGCCTCTTTTCCACATCCACCTTCTTCGCTTCCCCCGTCTTTGAGGACGCGGCCAACGCCTCCCTGTAGCCTGGTAGCAGAGATAATATGTCTACGTACTCCCCGGCCCATATCTTGTCCTTCACCTCTTTCAGCAAGTGCAAGCCCACTGAGCTAGGTCTGGATGTATAAGAGACCTTATATGCCGCATCGGGCATCCTCTTATCCTTGGCTAGCTCCTCTGAGGCGGGTGCCGCCTGAGGGAGGGGGAGCATGGAGGATGGTGAGTCCACTAGCCTGGCCTGCCCACCGGCCCCTAGAGGTGTGTTGTTAACCGCCTGCGGGGGAACCGCGGCCACTGCCGCTGCTGGAACTACAGGTGTCGCTACCGCTGGCGCCGCCCCCAATGCTGGCGCTACGACTGTCGCTATAGCTGGAGCTATCGCCGCTGCTGATGCGATTAGCGTTGCTAGAACTGGCGCTGCGCTTATCGCTGGTGTCACTACTGCTGGTGACTCTGCCGGTACATGAGCATCAACAGCTGCCTCTGGAACCAGCCTTCTTCCTTGCTTCGCGCGTCAGCCTGCAGTTGTATGATTTTGTCTACGAAGTACATTCTGATTGATGCGCTAAGTGTCGCGGGAGTGTGATTTCAATTTGCGTGATTTAACTATGTGTTCCGTCTACTGGGTTTTTCTGTGAGTATGGGAAGTATCGAGGGTCGACGGAGGCGGATCCGATCCGGATGAAAACTGAATTGCTACTCGCACGAGGTACCGAAACTGACTGAAAGAAACATGAATTGATATGTTATCATCGATACATGGGACCTCCTGCTAACCGAAGAAGGGGCGTTAGGCCTGCTATTTGCAACCGCCCCTTTACCCCCTTCCCGCATGCATATTTGCTATACCAGCATAGTTTCCTGATCGTGCCCAGTCAGGGAGTGGGATTACCCGCACCATCCCTGGCCATGTGCTGAACAGGAAGTGGGATTACACACGCCAAACCAGGGGCATGCGGCCCTGTGCTGAACAGGGAGTGGGGGGTTACCCGTCCATAGCAGGGCCATGTGCTGAACAGGAAGTGGGGTTACCCATACAATAGCAGGGCCGTGTGTTAAACAGGAACTGGGATTACCCATACAACCGCAGGGCCATATATTAAACAGGAAATGGGATTACCCATACGATAGAGGGAGCCAAGTGCAGAACAGGAAGAGGGATTACCCATGCCCTACCAGGGCCTGTGCTGAACAGGAAGTGAAATTAACCCCTACACGCGTTATACCTCTGCCTGCAGCATAACGCACCGTATACCCCACGTCGTCCTGAATGTAGCATGTAACGCTGGACCAATACAGCACATGACCCCCAAAGGCAGTATATACACACGCCATATGCTCCACGCAATGGCCCGAAGCCAAGCATGCAGCATATACGCCATATAATCCAAACCCGTCATGTAACCGCGCATGTGGTCTATAAACATTATATTCAGAACCCAGCACGTAACCATGATCGCAGTGTATACCATATAATCCAAATACAGCACGCCACCACCACTGCGGTACCGTATACACCCCTGTAACCCAAATACCGCACATTATAACACTGACTGTAGCATATATACCCGTTATAATCCAATACGGCGCGTAACCTTGAATGCAGTATATCCACTATACCCGCCATGTAACCCACTTAAAGCACATTATAACACTGAATGCAGCATATATACACCTTATACTCCACATGCCGCACGTAACCGTGAATGCAGTATATACTCTATAAACGACCTTATAACCCTGAATGCAGCATATATACACTTTATAATCCACATACAGCACTTACCCTGAATGCGGTATATACACTATGTACGCCATGTAACCCAATTACAGCACATTACAACACTGAATGCAGCATAAATACATAGGGTGACCAGATTTCGAAAATGAAAAACCGGGACACCTTAAAAAATAATTTATTAAACAAATTACATCACGTGACACCCCCCGTTGCCATGACAATGAGACACTCTGATGCCCCTGCAGTGTTAGTGTGTATAGAGGTGGGGGTTTTGCTTGGGCCCTTCAACTCTTACAGCCAGGGCATTATTGGCCAGGAATGCCCAGTTCGGAGGGGATTACTACTTCAAAATGTATTTGATTCGTAACAACATCAAAAAACTCTAATACCAATAACTAACAACCACAGACAATGGTAATCTAAACCATCAAATAAAATGTCTACGGCCCTTGTTCAAGCATGTTTGCGGTACTTACCAGATAAATCAGTGCCTGCAATCCACGACTGTATCCGCCTCTCCGAGCGTCTGAAACCAATCCAGCGTTCCTGGTGTGTGGCTGAAGAGGTGAGGGACTCCCTCCTCTCAAACGGAAAAGAAGAGCAAAAAATAGAGTTGGAACATACCCATCATACAGGGATGACAGAGAGAGAGACAGAGAATGAGAGAGAGACAGAGAGAGAGAGAGACAGAGAATGAGAGAGACAGAGAATGAGAGAGAGACAGAGAATGAGAGAGACACAGAGAATGAGAGAGACACAGAGAATGAGAGAGACACAGAGAATGAGAGAGACACAGAGAATGAGAGAGAGACAGACACAGAGGGCCTCATGCAGAGAGCATAGAATTTTCAAATTGGCGAATTTCATAAAAAGTAGCTTTTTTGGAGAGTTTTATTCTCCATATGCAGAAAAGTGCGAATTCTGCTATGTTTAACATGGATGCGTGTGGCGAGTTTGAATGGGAAAGATGCGCGCTTCAGAAATGTGTAAAAAAAAATCGCGGCTTTTTTCCCCCCTTTGCTATAGGCGGCGAGCGCCATTTTATTGCCAACTTTTCCTGGCGCGGCAAAAATGAGAACAGCCGCTACATGCCGTTCGTACCTCTCTGCATTCGGAGAGTTTTAAAAATGGCGAGACGGAGGTTCTCGCCAGCCGCGAGGCGAGTTTTAGCAATAGAAAAAACAAAATGCCGCGTTTTTCGTAACTCGCCATTTTCTGCCGGTTTCTGCGCGAAATTGTACAAAAAATGGCGAATTTTGAAATAACGATGCTCTCTGCATGAGGCCCAGAGAGAGAGAGACAAAAGTAATGTACTGTATAACCATTATACCGTACCCCCTAGTATTCGTGTAATCATTGTCCCACACCCCCTATTACTCACGCTTTGGCAATACTGAAATGTTCTTTTGACATGCCAATAAAGCTGATTTGATTTGAGAGACACAGAGACACACACAGAGACACAGAGAGAGACAGAGATACAGAGACACACACAGAGACACACAGAGAGAAACAGAGACACACAGAGACACAGAGACACAGAGAGAGACAGAGACACAGAGACACACACAGAGACACAGAGACACACAGAGAGAGACAGAGACACACAGAGAGAGACAGAGACACACAGAGAGAGACAGAGACACAGAGAGAGAGAGAGAGACACGGGCCTATTTAGTAAGCGTCGATAAGGCTGCGTCTATAGTATTTCAGACGGAGGGAAGGCACACACGCTGCAATACACTTGCTGAAGCCTGAGCTTTTTTATGGCTTTGCAGGGTATGCTTCGGGCGCGATTTGGGGGCGTGGCAATAAATATTTGGAGGCGTGGCAATAATGTTCCGGCGCGGACGTCACTTCCCTACCTCACATCCCGATCCACCGGCATTTTTTCAGATGCAGCATCTGAAGCACTGTGCAGACAAGAAGAAAAATGCACACAATGCGCACCAGAGATTAAAATATAGTAAATTATTTATTAATAAAACAAGAAATAACCGTGGGGGATCCAACCCCACCTCAGTACATATGCGTCACAGATCCGGGTTCGGTTACAGAGTGACCTGACGTGTCACGACAGGTCACTCTGCGCGTATTCTGACAGGCTGAGACGGCGTTTGCAGGAAGGAATTTATATATACACTATATCTTCATCTCCTTCATAGTAATGACATTAAAAACACATTTATTCACAGAATTAAGTAGTCACTGTGTGGGATTAGTTTAAGATTTATTTATTAGATAATTTATCACTATGTAACACACTTTAAATCACAAATAAATAGGTATCACATTATTGCAATGTATTCAGTTGTAAGATATTAATGTTATTTGTAACACACAGTAGATTAGAAACATCACAATAATTAAGTATTAAATGTAATATTTATTGATCCCTGTAGCACTATTACAATTTGTTGGCATGGTAATCTATAACAGGGGAGCGCAAACTTCTGAAGCTGCGTCCCCCTGCCTGGCCTCCCCCGGTCTTGCGCCCCCTCTCCTACCTGCCAGCACACTCTGGGGTCGAGTGACGTCACATGACCGCGGTGTCATTTGATGCCGCGTTGCCATGGAGACGTGTCTGAATCCCGGTCAGTGTTACTGTTGCAGAGGCCTCACGTGATCCCCGGCATTTCATTTAAATGCCTTGGGGAGGAGCGCGGGACCTATGCACCCGCCCGCGCACCCCCAGACAAATCTCCCGCCCCCCAGTTCACGCACCGCTAACCTATAACATTATGTGTGTGTAAATATATATATACACATATACACATATACACACACATATATATATGTATATATATATATTTATATATACATATATATATATCTTCTTCTCTCCGAAGAAGACCGTTTTATATGTATGTATGTATGTGTGTGTGTGTAAATATATATATGTATGTGTGTGTATATATATATATATATATATATATATATATATATATATATATATATATAAACATACGTATGTGTGTATATATATATATGTGTGTGTGTGTGTGTCATACAAGAATCTATTACTGTATTATCTAATATCAGTAACACATGTGATCTATTATGCTATTACCAATTGGACTGTAGGACTATAAAACCATTACGAGTGAGTTGTAGCATTATCCCCTGATGAAATCGGCCGTGTGCTGAAGAAACGCGTAGGTACTTTCTTCTCGTTATTGCCACACTATCCGTCTTGACGCCGGAAGGGAAGTTGGTACGCAGCCAAGACGAGACACCGGAATTACAGAGTGGAATCACAACTGCATACTACAGATTGCCGGAGGACCACACTGCGAGGGGCGCAGCCTATCGAGTTTCCCGGTCATCGTCCAAAGTCTGGAGCTGCGGATTGACCACCGGATTACCACGGAGCCCGAGCTTGTCTCATACAATGCTTTTACCAAATGGGCGTTTGTGAGTTTGTTATTTTTATCTTGTCCAGGAAATGAAATTGTTAAACCAAATTTACACATGGAGCGGGCGCTTTCTCTTCTTTTTGTTTTGTTTAGATATCTATCGAGGAGGTGGTTGTTTCCCCGAAGAGAGCTGCCAGGGCTCCAGAGGACGCCCGAATTGGATCCTTTTATGATTGAGTTATAACATAGCTATTAGAGCTAGGTTTCTGGACTTTTATTGTGTTTAGGCATAGTGTTTATTATTATTTTATTACAGCTACTTTTTAGTAATTGCACTGTTATTAATTCTGGCCACTATTTCTCACTGCCATTATAATCTCTCTCTAGCGACAACCAGATTGCTATATCAGCTATATTATTTATTGGTTATACCAGGGGAGCACAAACTTTTGCAGCTCGCCCCCCTGCCTTCCCTCTGTTGGTGCTCGCGCCCCCCCCCCCCTTACCTTGATGCGGCGTTACGTGACCTGCAGCGGCATTTGACGAGGGTGACGTCACATGACCCCGCGGCGTAATTTAACACCGCGTTGCCATGGACACGAGTGACGCCGGCAGAGTCAAGGTAAGTAATAGCATTGCAGAGGCCTCACGTGATCCCCCGGCATTTAATTTTAATGCCTCGAGGAAGTGCGCGGGGCCTCTGCAACCGCCCGCGCCAACCCCCCCCCCAAAAAATTCTCCCCCCCCCCACTTTGCGCACCTCTGGGTTATACCATATATATATATATATATATATATATATATATATATATATATATATATATATATATATATATATTGTGACAGAAACCAGGGGATGGTAATAAATTCCGTATATAGGGCTCCCAGGATACTAGACAGTTTCTATCCTGTTTGGCCTGGGAGTGCAGCCTTATAATACATACACTCCATCCCACAGTTTGGCAAGCGCTGGAACTGAGGGATGAGAGATCCAGACCAGAGTTTGTCTGCTGCCTGATTTCTGTCACCTGTCATGCTAATTAGGAATCAGGTATGAAAGACTGATTTCCTGTTTGCTCTGGGCTCCCCACAAGAGCCAGGAGGCTGGAAGGCTGCTGAACTACAGAGGGGAGAAGCCTCTTCCCCAAACAGGTTCAATCTTTCTGTTCATTTGTGTAAGACTGCAAAAGTACCGTGTTTTGATGTTGGAAGTGGAAAAGCCACTTCCAACCCTGAGTCAGGGATATCTAAGTTAAGTTATCGCTCAGGTGAGCAGCTTTTGTTTTGATCTGTTTTCTGTTGTATGCACTGTGGCAGTCTCAGTGCCTGGGACTGAATAAACCAGGCATAGCCTGTTTAAAGGAACAGTACGTGACGCCTCATCATTTAACCTACCCTAAAAGACCGTGTTCTAAACAGTCCCGGACAAACGACGGAGCCCCGGAGTAAGCCGTTTGTCACATATGGTGGAGAATGCGGGCAGAGCACTAGGGGGTCTGCGGGTTGAAGAACTTTGAAAAAAAAAAAAAAAAAAAAAAGTTTTTTCATCCTCTGCAAAGAAGATGGAAGACGTGGTGGGTGCGCTGGTACGCAATGTCGCTGCCCAGAAAGACGTGAATGAAACCCAGCAACAGCTGTTAATAGCCCAGCAAGAAACTAATGCAAACCAGCAGCAGACGAATGCAGCCCAGCAACAGCTGCTAATAGCCCAGCAAGAGATTAATGCCAACCAGCAACAGGCGAATGCCAACCAGCAACAGGCGAATGCAAACCAGCAACAGACGAATGAAGCCCTGCAAAACGCGAATGCAAACCAACAAGAGACAAACCGCTTGCTGAGAGAGGAGCAACAGCGGTTCGCTCAGGGCTTACAGCAGGAACTCGAGATCCTGAGGGGGACTATCAGTAACCTTCCACTGGCAGCGGCAGCCCCAGTTCCGAAAATGACCAGGGCAAGCCACTACCTTCAGAAGATGGGACCCTCGGATGATGTGGAAGCCTATCTTCTCACGTTTGAACGCACGGCACAGAGAGAGGGATGGCCAGAAGCTGAGTGGGCTGGTCTAATCGCACCCTTCCTAAGCGGCGAACCCCAGAAGGCTTACTTTGATCTAGAGCCAGCCGAAGCTAACGTCTATGCAAAATTGAAGTTCGAGATCCTCGCCCGCCTCGGCGTAACCACGGCTGTTCGCGCCCAAAGGTTTCACGCATGGTCCTTCACGATGGATAAAGCCACCCGAAGCTAGATGTATGACCTCATCCACCTCGCCCGGAAGTGGCTACAACCCGAGATCAACTCAGCCAGCCACATCGTGGAACGGTTGGTCATGGACCAGTTCTTGAGGAAACTTCCCTCTGCCTTACGCCGTTGGGTCAGTCGGAGTGACCCCCACAATGCGGATGAGCTTGTGGCCCTCGTAGAAAGGTACAATGCAGCAGAAGAGCACCCGCAACCCACAGTCGTGGAGCAACCCCACTACCCGAGGTTCCAGGACTCTTCCAGAGACGGTAAAAGGGTACCGGGGTTAAGGGGCGCTGAAGAGCGGCGACCACCTTCACGCAGCACCAGCAACAGTGGTTCGCACACTAAGGGCAATAGCCAACATGGGGAGCCGGGAAAAGGCTCTAAGTGGGACACAGACTATGTACCTAAATGTGTAAATTGTCATGAGAGGGGCCACACAGCAAAAATCTGCCCACTAAATGATGAGCCCATGCAATGCAACAGCGTGGAACCTTATTCGCTGTTGTCCCAATGTATGGGCCCTAGCCCAGAGGACCCCTTGAATAACCATCTGTGGGCATTTGTAAAGGTTAATGGTAAGAGGGTTCGGGCACTTCTTGACTCTGGGAGCATGGTCACACTAGTGTCCGAATACCTCTTGCCCATTAAGAAGAAACAGGGAAACAGTTCACAAAGAGTGGCAATTTGTTGTATACATGGGGATAATCATGAATATTCCACTGTTGATGTTTTTTTTGAAACAGAGTTTGGTTCTTTAGATTTCAAGGTGGGTATTGTACCCAAACTGGCACATGATGTGTTAATAGGGACTGACTTTCCCCATTTTCTAAAAATGTGGTCCCCCGCTCAGAATAGCGCCCAGAGTTCAATAGCGGACCATAACGAAGTATTAGAAGAAACAAATCCTTTCCCTTTTTCAGAAATGGAGGTTGACGAGGGCCCAAATAAGAAGGGGGAAAAGGAGGAGTGCTGTAAAATTCCCTTCCCCATCACTACTTTGGTAGGGAATACCCCAAATCAAGATGTTGAGCAGACACTTACCACCCCAGAACCGGATAAGACCCTCGCTGACCTAGAGGTCAGTCCTGGGAGTTTTAAGAAGGCCCAGTGGGAGGACCCCACATTAGCGATAGCAAGGGGAAATATACGGGACCAGAATAGTACTCCTGGCCAACCAGATAGGTCACTTGCTTACCCCTACTTCGAGGTAGAGAACGACCTAGTATATCGGGTTGATAAAAGGAAATCAGTTACAACTAAACAATTGTTGGTATCACGGACATTCCGTAACGTAGTATTACACCTCGCACATAGTCATCCATTGGGGGGACACCTAGGGGTGGAAAAGACAAAAGAAAAGGTTCTCCGAAGCTTCTATTGGCCTGGGGTTCTGGCAGAAATTACGAATTATTGTTCCTCATGCCCAGAATGTCAGATCACCGCCCCGTTCAAGGCGTACCGCAGCCCATTGGTACCCCTTCCCATAATAGAGGTACCATTTGACCGGATTGCTATGGATCTAGTAGGACCCCTAATAAAGTCTGCTAGGGGACATCAGCATATATTGGTAATATTAGATTATGCCACCCGATATCCGGAGGCAGTTCCCCTACGTAGCACCTCAGCTAAAAACATAGCAAAAGAGTTAGTAGTTCTGTTTTCCCGGGTCGGGATTCCTAAAGAGATTCTATCTGACCAGGGAACACCATTTATGTCCCAAGTAACGAAAGAGCTATGTAAACTCCTAAAAATCAAGCATCTCAGAACCTCAGTCTATCATCCACAAACAGATGGTTTAGTGGAAAGGTTCAATAAAACCTTAAAGAGCATGTTACGGCGGGCGGTTGATAAAGATGGGAAAAACTGGGATTGTTTGTTACCGTACCTGTTATTTGCCATTAGGGAAGTTCCCCAATCATCCACAGGCTTCTCCCCGTTTGAACTATTGTATGGCCGACACCCAAGGGGCTTACTGGATATAGCCAAAGAGACTTGGGAACACGAGGTTACCCCTTACAGAAGTGTAATAGAGCATGTTGCCCAGATGCAGGACCGCATTGCTGCAGTCCTACCCATAGTGAGGGAACACATGGAGAAAGCTCAAGAAGCACAGAGGAATACATATAATAAGGGTGCTAGGGTCAGAATTTTTTCTCCAGGTGATAGGGTACTAGTTCTGGTTCCCACCGTGGAGAGTAAATTCCTTGCTAAATGGCATGGGCCATATGAGGTCTTGGAAAGAGTGGGAGAAGTAAATTATAAGGTAAGACAGCCAGGTAGGAGGAAACCTGAGCAAATTTACCATATAAACCTACTCAAGCCCTGGAAAGATAGAGAAGTCTTGTTAACCCTAGTACCCCCAGATCCGTCAGAGAATCAAGAAACTGACCCAGAGGTTAGCATAGCTGAAACCCTGTCTGTTCATCAGAAACGAGAGGTTCAGAATTTAGTGAAAAGAAACAAAGAAATCTTCTCTATACGGCCAGGTAGAACTAGCGTAATTGAACATGACCTAGTCTCTGAACCGGGGGTCCGAGTTAACCTTAAACCGTACCGAATCCCAGAGGCCAAAAGAAAGGCTATAAGTTTAGAGGTTAAAAAAATGCTAAAACTAGGTGTAATTGAGGAATCCCAAAGTGGGTGGAACAGCCCTATAGTCTTAGTCCCAAAGCCAGATGGTACAACAAGGTTTTGTAATGACTACCGGAAACTAAACGCGGTGTCAAAATTTGATACTTATCCTATGCCCAGGGTAGATGAACTTGTAGAGAGACTGGGCAAAGCCCGATATCTCACAACCCTAGACCTAACAAAAGGGTACTGGCAGGTTCCCCTCACAGAAAGGGCAAAAGAAAAGACAGCCTTCTCAACCCCAGACGGCCTCTTTCAGTATAAGGTGTTGCCTTTTGGCTTACATGGAGCTCCCGCCACATTCCAAAGAATGATGGATAAAATTTTAAAACCACATGCTCGGTATGCTGCCGCCTACCTGGATGATGTGGTAATCCATAGTGAAGATTGGCAATCCCACCTTCCAAAGGTCCAAGCTGTGCTTGACGCAGTCCGGTCTGCTGGACTAACTGCTAACCCCGCTAAATGCACTATTGGTCTGGAGGAGGCCAAGTATCTGGGATATTCTATTGGCAGAGGTTTACTCAAACCCCAAACACTCAAAGTGGAGGCGATACAAAATTGGCCAAGGCCAGTTACAAAAAAACAAGTAAGGACCTTTTTGGGGTTAATTGGGTACTATAGAAGGTTTATTCCCAATTTTGCAACTAAGGCAACCCCACTAACTGACCTCACAAAAGCAAGAGGACCGCTAATGGTAAAGTGGTCCCCCGAAACCGAACAGGCCTTTAGAAGCCTGAAAGAAGCTCTCTGTGCCCAACCAGTGTTGGTCACACCTGACTTCTCCAAAGAGTTCGTAGTCCAAACCGACGCATCTGAGGTAGGGCTGGGGGCGGTACTCTCCCAGGAGTCTCAAGGTGAGGAGCACCCCATCCTTTATTTAAGTAGGAAACTAAATCCCCAGGAGAAAAATTACTCCATAGTAGAGAAAGAGTGTCTCGCAATAAAGTGGGCTGTAGAGACGCTCAAATACTACCTGTTGGGGAGAAAATTCCGGTTGGTCACAGATCATGCACCCCTTACCTGGATGTGTCAAAACAGGGAAAAGAATGCTAGAGTGACCAGGTGGTTCCTAAGCCTACAACCCTTTAAATTTTCTGTGGAACACAGGTCAGGGCACAAACATGGCAATGCTGACGGGTTGTCAAGGATGCACTCCCTAATATCCATGGTCGCTCATCCTTCGAGGTCTGAGCTGGGGGGGAGGATATGTGACAGAAACCAGGGGATGGTAATAAATTCCGTATATAGGGCTCCCAGGATACTAGACAGTTTCTATCCTGTTTGGCCTGGGAGTGCAGCCTTATAATACATACACTCCATCCCACAGTTTGGCAAGCGCTGGAACTGAGGGATGAGAGATCCAGACCAGAGTTTGTCTGCTGCCTGATTTCTGTCACCTGTCATGCTAATTAGGAATCAGGTATGAAAGACTGATTTCCTGTTTGCTCTGGGCTCCCCACAAGAGCCAGGAGGCTGGAAGGCTGCTGAACTACAGAGGGGAGAAGCCTCTTCCCCAAACAGGTTCAATCTTTCTGTTCATTTGTGTAAGACTGCAAAAGTACCGTGTTTTGATGTTGGAAGTGGAAAAGCCACTTCCAACCCTGAGTCAGGGATATCTAAGTTAAGTTATCGCTCAGGTGAGCAGCTTTTGTTTTGATCTGTTTTCTGTTGTATGCACTGTGGCAGTCTCAGTGCCTGGGACTGAATAAACCAGGCATAGCCTGTTTAAAGGAACAGTACGTGACGCCTCATCATTTAACCTACCCTAAAAGACCGTGTTCTAAACAGTCCCGGACAAACGACGGAGCCCCGGAGTAAGCCGTTTGTCACAATATATATATATATATACACACACACACATATACACACACACACACGTGTATGTGTGTATAAAACAGACTATATATATACATATAGTATGATATATATATATACATACTATATGTGTATGTATATATATATATATATATACATATATATATATATGTATATATATATATATATGTATATATATATATATATACAGTAGCGACATACTTTATTAAAGTAAATGCCGGCGGCATGCCGGGATCTACCCCAGCTGCCGCCAGTCAGAAACGCGCGCCGCCGCGTTTCCCCCACGCACCCCCCCTCCACATCGCGCGCAATTACCCCCCCAAAGACACCCCGAACCCGGCTTCTACTCTGCCCCTCTGCTTCCCCGCACCCCCGCTTACCTAGATTTGAACTCCAGGGGTGTCGGGGAAGCCTGGGGAAGCCGGGGAAGACGGGGAAGCCGGGCGCGCTTGTGACCGTGACGTCACAGTGCGCCGCCACGCGCCGCGGCTACCCGCTTCCCAGCCTCATACAGCCAGCGGCATTTGCTCGAATAAGAGCTGCCGCTGCTGTATATATATACGACTATTAAGGTTAAAGATAATGGTGAAATACAGGGTTGCAGACCTGTCTAAGACATGCAAATGAATATACAGGAATATTTACAGTATATATATATATATATATATGGCCACCAGAATACCAAGAAGTGATCTCCTTGAATACAAACAGAAGGAGACAAGCGACAGGGTTCCTTTGGTGGTCACATATAACCCACACCTAGGAGACCTACGCAAGATCGCCAGGAAACTACAACCCATCCTCCAGGAAGATACAAGACTGCAACAGGTCTTCCCTGAAGCACCCTTATTATCATACAGACAACCCCATAATCTCAAGAATATTATGGTGAGGAGTAAAGTATTCAGCAGTACAACTGAATGCGGGACAAAACCATGCCAGGACCCAAGATGCAAAACCTGCGCAATGCTCTACACAGCGGACACAATACAAATACCACACAAGAATCGGGAATACAAAATCAGAGGAGGGTTCACCTGTTCCTCCAGCAATGTCGTGTACCTCATCATGTGCATGAAATGCCCAGGGGGCTGCTACTACATAGGTGAGACAGGACAGGGGCTAAACAAGAGAATGAACCTGCATCGCCACAGCATCACACGCGGAACAAGAGACAGTCCTGTTGGCGAACATTTCTCTGACTCTGGCCATAAGATGAACGATCTGAGGGTTGCCATACTCAAAGGTAATCTTAAAACCCCGAAAGAGAGACGGTTGCATGAATACAAATTTATGCAACTGTTCGGGACACTTAGCAGTGGCCTAAACAGAGATCGAAATTTTATGAGTCATTACTGACACTAGCGAACTCTCTTCCCATGAGCGCTAAAGGCCATGTCTGTACATACTGTGCTATATGTATGCACACACAGCTGTCTCTCACACATACTAATACTCCTTATTTTTCCATCCATATACACCAATAGGGACCACATAGTATCCACACACACTTTTAGTTGTGCTACAAACTCTCACATTTCCACACCCACCCACACCATTTATATCCCTCTCACTCCACACACACTTTGTGTAGAGCACTGTTTATACTGTGGGCTCTCCATTCATTTTTATTCACACTGATACACATACACACTCTTTCTTCACTTGCTTTCAGTTACCCTTTGACACCTCTAGCCATAAAACACATCCACACCAGGGGAAGGAGAAGCACAGATAACATTCCAAGAGACACTGTTTTTAAGTTATCCTTGCTTCATTCATTGTAACATCGCCGGAAGAAGAGATCAGTGTATCTCGAAAGCTCGCACAAATAAAAGCATTTCGTTAGCCACAGAACGGTATCATCTATTTATTTTTTGATTATTGAAGCTCGGCTAACACAGTACTGATACCTCTACATGTATATGTATATGTATATATATATATATATATATATATATATATATATATATATATATATATATATATATATATATATATATATATATATATATATATATATATATATATGTGTTCAAATAACGGGGGGAAAAAAGGGGGGAAGGTGGGGAAAAAAACCTCGCATCTACTTTTGCAATATTAATGCCACCATAAGCCAATAAATAACTTTACATCAGTAAGAATTGGCGGTGCTCACGGGTTGTAAATAGTATGAGTGAAAAGAGAAAAAAGTAAAACGTGTGGGAGCACTCAGGTATGCAGATTAACATATAGTATTTTATTTATTTGACACAGTGCAAAAAAGGATAAGTAAACAGTACATGATTAAAAACACTTAAAAAAGGCTAGGACCCCTGTCACGGGTACTACCCATAGACACAAGTGGGCAAAACTAGGGAATGACTCAAATTGTCAACCCTTAACATGAAAATGGATAGTGACTCAAGAAACACTTGGATCGGTCAGAATAAATCACAACAGGTTAATGGGTTCACAGGCACCTATACAAAGCTAAAGATAATACGTACTACACACCAATGAAGTGACTAGTCAAAATATAAATGACAATCTTAAACCATCATGAATCTGCTTGAGCATACAATTATGTAACCAATACCAACAGCACAAATTAATCACTTGAAGGAAAAAGGTGGCATGATGGGATGAAGTCACTAGATGTGTAGAGCAATGAAGTGTGTGAATAGCATGTATGGAAAATTGCCTGATGAACACCTATTAGATAACCTTGTGTGTGTTGTCAGTATCCATAATGAAAAAATAGAGTGTCACAGTCCAGAGATTAGTTGCACCAGTGCTGGGTACCATAGTTACGTGAACATCTGTCAGGGGTCCTGCCTAGCACCCCCACTCCGACGCGTTTCGTCCAGAGACTTAGACTTGGAGTGGGGGTGCGTCGGTGTGGGTGTGCTAGGCAGGACCCCTGACAGATGTTCACGTAACTATGCTACCCAGCACTGGTGCAACTAATCTCTGGACTGTGACACTCTATTTTTTCATTATGGATACTGACAACACACACAAGGTTATCTAATAGGTGTTCATCAGGCAATTTTCCATACATGCTATTCACACACTTCATTGCTCTACACATCTAGTGACTTCATCCCATCATGCCACCTTTTTCCTTCAAGTGATTTATTTGTGCTGTTGGTATTGGTTACATAATTGTATGCTCAAGCAGATTCATGATGGTTTAAGATTGACATTTATATTTTGACTAGTCACTTCATTGGTGTGTAGTACGTATTATCTTTAGCTTTGTATAGGTGCCTGTGAACCCATTAACCCGTTGTGATTTATTCTGACCTATCCAAGTGTTTCTTGAGTCACTATCCATTTTCATGTTAAGGGTTGACAATTTGAGTCATTCCCTAGTTTTGCCCACTTGTGTCTATGGGTAGTACCCGTGACAGGGGTCCTAGCCTTTTTTAAGTGTTTTTAATCATGTACTGTTTACTTATCCTTTTTTGCACTGTGTCAAATAAATAAAATACTATATGTTAATCTGCATACCTGAGTGCTCCCATACGGGTTACTTTTTTCTCTTTTTACTCATATATATATATATATATATATATATATATATATATATATATTGCGCGCGCGCACACACATATAACGTTTTATCCAACTTTTTCATTTATCATTTGTAGAGAAAATGAACATTGTCGCCAGAAGCGCTATTTTTTCAAAATGTAACATCTCTACTAGTGTAAAATGATACTTCATATAAAGCAGGTTATGGGACCCAGTATAAAATGACTATAATGTCTCTTATCACATCCCAGTATATGGATACTTTCTATTATCACAAGCTGCTAACATGTGACAGGGCTCAGAGTCTGAGCCCAGAATGTGACATACTGAACATTCTCATTCTAAATTTCAAAAAATATTGTGTTGATTTCTGACCTGACTGCCGTGGTTACAGCTCAACCACTCTGTTCTACTGCATGTCACCACTTTCTGCCACAACCAGCTGACGGTGGATCTGCAAGGAGTTCAACGCTCATTGGCATCACATCTGTGGCTTGGTTAACGTATCATTTCTCCAGCTTTTTATTGTATTGTTTTGAAGTAGATTATATTTATTTATTTGAATAGATATTTATTTAGTTTAATAGATATTTATTTAGTTAAATAGATTATATTTGTAAGTTTAATAAGTTATATTTTTTAGTTTAATAAGTTATATTTCTTAGTTTAATAAATTATATTTCTTAGTTTAATAAGATATATTTGTTAGTTTAATAAATTATATTTGTTAGTTAATAGATTATATTTGTTAGCACAGTAGATTATATTTACTAGTATTTAAGTCTCCCCCTCAGTGCCCCATTAGCACCCGTGCGCATATTTCACATCTTTTCGGAGTCGCTTATTTTTTAGACCCTCGGAGCCGAAACCTAAAGGGGTCAGCTAAGAAACTCCGGATCAAGAGGAGCCGCACAGTTTAAAGACAGAACATTTCCAAGGGAGATGGAGACAATTTGGGTAAGATCTGATTAAAGGACAACCTTTGGGGAAGGAAAGGGTGACGCGGGAGTGTAAGAGGGGGGTGAGAGAGCAAGGTGGTGTGTCAGATTGGGGCAGAGCAAGAGAACGCAAAAATGATGGGGATTTGCTGCACACTAAAAAAAACAATTAGTCATACTTTTACCGGTGCCCCTTAGTCTCAGGGAAGACCGGCATTTCGTCCAATGGATACAATATGATTGATGGAAAAGGGCACACGGATTTGAATAAAAAAAGATAATTTATTGTGCCACAGACTACAATGTTTCGGCTGCTGGCCTTTCTTTACTGGCTTTAGTGGGTTTAGCCACTTTACCTGAGAAAGGCCAGCAGGCTGAAATGTTGTTGTCTATGGCAATGCAAGAGAAAACAGGTTGGGGGGGTGGGTTCTCGCAAGGTCGCCGACCCATGGGTGAGTGTCCCCGGTGGCAACTAGTCCTGAACCCCGGGAAAGCTGTCTGTGGCCCATACAAGCTGAGTAACATGTAGAAAGGACACATGTATGTTCAGAATGAGTTAGCATGGTATTTTGAGAGGCATCATAGCAGGTCAGTGCAAGTCAGTGCAGAGCACTGCAAGGTCAGTCAATATGAGGAAGGGTCCGATGGAGGATCCCAGAATATCTCTTAAAGCAGGGGTGCGCAAATCGAGGGGTGCGACATTTTCTTGGGGAGGAGGGAGGAGGGGCTCGGCGCTTACAGTGGCCCCTCGCTCTTCCCCACAGCATTTAAATTAAATGCCGGAAATCGCACGCAAGGCCTCTGTAAGTTCCCTTTCCTTGTCTCCGGCGGCTTCTGGAGACAGCAACGTGGCGTCACATGATGTGGCATTGCCATAGCAACGTGATATCACATGACGTCGTTATATCAGAACGTCGGAGACAAGGTGGGGAGGGTGGAGGGGGGAGCAGGGGAAAAAGGTTGCGCAACCCTGTCTTAAAGCATTGTCTTGCATACAGATCAGAGGCGAAGAATGGATATGGATATCCGATGTGAAGGAGGAAATAATACTGAGATCACTACCGCTAAGACCGATTCGATGGAAGAAGGTGAGTGATGAAATAGCCGTCACTGTGTAACTCTTCCAATTACCTGCAACTTCATGCAAAGAAATAGCAACGCTTGTTTTTAACGCATTAAGCACCTAATGGGGAATTCAACTGCTGAGAGTTTAAGGGAGTTACTCACCAAACTCAGCGACGTTTCTGTGTCTCTGTGATAACTCCCCCAGGACATACTTGAAAACCAGAGGTAACTCAATGTATTTTTGATAAATAGAAACATGACCTTCTGGGGAGGGGTATATAATGGGTACTGGGCCTGGTGAGGTGGGTATAACGGGTTCTGGGCCTTGTGAGGTGGGTATAACGGGTACTGGGCCTGGGGAGGGGCGTATAGCAGGGTACTGGGCCTTGGGAGGGTTGTATAACTGGGTACTGGGCCTTGGGAGGGTTGTATAACTGGGTACTGAGCCTGGGGAGGTGGGTATAATGGGTATTTGCCCTGTGGAGGGCGGTATAACGTGGTATTGGGGAGGGGGTATAAGTGGCACAGGAGCTCTTGCGATACAGAGTATCACTGTCCCTGGTTACAAACACTTCATGTCTCCTGCAGATCAGGACACGCACGAAGGTGGTGCCCTTTGTGCCACCAGACGACGAGGCGGGCTACGAGGCGGACGACGAGGCATACGATAAAGCGGGCGTCAAGTGGTGCGAAGAGGTGGGCTACAAGGCGGCCGATGAGGCAGACGACGAAGCGGATGTCAAGTCTGGCGACGTGGTGGACGATGGCCTAGGAGAATACGAGAGGTGTGGACGGATCTGCTGCTTCACCTTTTTTAGGCGGAGGAGAAGACCCCGGGAGCAGGTAGCAGAATACGAGAGGTGCGGACAGATCTGCTGTTTCACCTTTTTTAGGCGGAGCAGCAGACCCCGGGAGCAGGTAGCAGAGGAGCCAGGGCGTAGATCCAGGGGTATTCTAGGGGCCATGAGAAGTTGGTTTGACCGCAGGAGAGGCAGATAAGATCAGGAAGGCTGCGGGAGGGGCAGGTACTAGAGGGAGATTGGGATATTGGGCGTGAGAGGGTGAGAGAGAACAAGGAGCAGGGCCGGAGCACGGGTTTCATGCGCCCCAGGCGAAACTTAAAATTTGTGCCCCAGTTGTATAAAAAATAATAAGATAAATAAAATAATAAAATAAACAGTGGCGTAGCTATCGGGGCTGCAGGGGGTGCGACCGCACCCCAGCGCGACGCAAAATAAAAATAAAAGGGCGCCAAAATACTGGATAAAAAAAAGAATAATAATTTTAAAAAAAAGATAAATAAATTAGAAATAATAAGAGGAAAAAATAATAATGATTATTAATGCGCCCCTAGGACCTTTGCGCGCTAGGCGACCGCCTAATGGCCGGCCGGCCCTGCGAGGTATGCGGGAGGAAAAGGGGTGAATGGGATAGATATGCAGGGGAATGGGGGAGCAGGTGAGTTATACACAGGGGCACAAGGGCCCCATCACCCGCATCTCTATATACTGAGTGTGCCCCTGTGTATAACAACGCTGATCTGTGCTGTTCCATCTGATCTCACTGCGCAGTGATCCAGGGACCATCCGATCGCCATTTAATGGGGTCAGGAAGGAATTTTTTCCCCCCATTGCACAGCAGGGGTTATGTTTCGCCTTCCTCTGGATCACAGCAACAAACTGCCCTTTGTGCATGAATTATCAGTGAGATCTTTATACACCCTGCATTGGTCTTCACTCCTTTGCTGCCGGAGGGGCCTGCAGTGCATTGCTCTGCGTGTTACTATATCGCTCTGCAATGTGCTGCAGGCCCCTACCAGCAAAGAGATTAATTATTTCAATAAAATACTCTCTTTAATCCAACCTATGTGTAGTGTCTTTTCTATCCGTTGTATCTATTGCTAACAGCTCAGTGATTCTTCCCCAGGTCGCTGCACTAGTGTCACACTGCCAAGCCAGGTGTGAGGGAGATTTATAGGGTCACATATACACTTCTGCCAAAACACGAGTGCAAACAGGAAGCCCCTCTGATCTGTCATATCTTTTATAACACAAAACAGTATCTAAAAAGGTAAAAAGAACATACATGGGATTCTGCTACAAATATCTCTCTAATTACAAACCAATTAGCAAATCATTCAGATTAGAGTCGAGCGAAAAGAAAGGGTTAAGTATCTCATGTACAGTATATGCAGTGTAGGCTGTTCTGCGCATTACATGCAGGGGACAACGTTTAGGGGATATAAGTAATGCTGATCTCAGAGCTGACCGGCTGACCTGCTCTACCGGCTGATCTGCTCTACTGGCTGACCGGCTGACCTGCTCTTCTGGCTGACCGGCTGACCTGCTCTACTGGCTGACAGGCTGACCGGCTCTACCGGCTGACCGGCTTCCCTTCTTCCAGCTAACTGACCTGAATTGTGGCCCCTGTATCTCCCAATTAAACGTTTTATTGGCATATTCTTGTTTGACTCGTTCTATACAGACATTTTCTATACATTCATTGTGGGATTTGATAACATCTGTAAGATCTCTCAGAACATCACATTCTGTACGTTTGTGCTGAATATTTTTCCATTCTCAATTTACTTAGGGGCCTATGCAGAGAGCAGCGCTGGAAATAATTGGAATTGGTAATAAATTGTACCTGTAATGGCGTGATTTTATCTCCATATGCAGAAAGGTCAGAAAACTGCATTTAAAATCATGCTTGATTATGGAGAGTTTCAACCGGCGAGATGCGCGCTGGTGAAACATGTTTGAAAAAAAGCGCGTTTTTTTTTTTTCTTTTCACTCTCGCCGGTGAGCTCCAGTTTCCTGCCAACTTTTGCTGGCGGAGCTAATTGTAGAATTTCTCTCCATTTTAATGGCGCGAACAGCCCCTAGATGGCGATCGTACCTTTCTGCATACGGCCCTTTTCAAAACTGGCGAGATTTTGGTTCTCGCCAGCCGTGCGGCGAGTTCTACTAAAAAAAAATAAAAAAATGGCGCTTTTTACTCAACTCGCCATTTCCAACCTTATTATAGCCATATAGCGCTAAAAAACGCCGAAATTTCCGTTCGCGCTGCTCTCTGCATAGGCCCCTTAATATTAGTTTTTGGCTTCAATTATTTATATCGAGCCCAAAATACCTTTATACAGAATGCTGTTCCCCTTATCCCACAAATGCTGCTTCATTAAAGCCCAGGGGTGGCACTTTGTGCATTCTCAAACTTTTAGGCAACATCCCTAATTTCCAAAAGTGGGATAAAATCTGTGCATATTTAAATGGTTAATTTTTCCATTGTGACAAAATATCAATTTTCTCACTCAGACTACAAAATCCCTCCCCAAATATATCCGTTTCACATAAAAGTGTGTGCGCTTCTCCTTCCGCCTAACTGGCACGTCGTCCTTACGGGCGCCACTCCGTGTAACTCCACGCTGCCCTCCAGTGGCAAAAGAAATAAGATACATTTACTACTGCACCGACACACTTTATTCAAGCAAATACCCAGTATGTACCTGGCAGATACCTGGAATGCGCCGCTCCTCACCTCTGACAAGCCCCGTTCCGTTTGCCTTCCCAGCCTGGGTTCATGCCTGGCTGACGGGCGGCTGATCTGTTAAATGATAATGATTAGGATTTAATAGGCTGCAATGCTTCGCGTGTCTACCAGATGGCATAAATTCATGAATTGTAATGCAGCATATATATATATACTGTGCAGTATTGCAGCCAGCGGGAATAAAATGCTTCAATCCCTGTCTGGAAAATAACCCAATGCACTCGGGCAGAAAACAGTCACAAACCTCAATACACCCGGGTATACCCGAATTCGTGGGACTAGCCGAGCTCGAATAAAGTGTGTCGCCAGTGTATACTCGTCTGGCAGCTGCTCCCGTATAAGGTGGGTAACTCTGTATTAGGGGTCTAGGTAGAGTATATTTTATACTTATGTCGGATAGATGAGGAATTTATATTCCTAACGGGTTATTGTGAGAGGCCTTAGATCTTATCCTATATGCACGCAGCCCTCGCCTCTCTGACCTTGAACACATACTTCAATCTGATTTTTTGAGACTTGAAACTGGATTTCCCAAAACAAACTGATTTTAAACACTGACAAGACTGTAACAATGGTATTTGGGACCAGAGCTAAATTGCTAAAGCTGCCAATGACAGAGCTTCAGATAAAAACCAGCTCTAATACCATCCTAGCCCCTGTTACTGGTTTGAAATATCTGGGCATATAGTTCAACTCCCATTTAACATTTGGGTTGCACATTGATACCCTGACATCCAAATCCTATGCCAAACTAGGTGTACTTTACAGGAACAAATCCTCCCTAAGGCCCTCATGCAGTAATCGCCTACAGCGATTCAGTAAGCCCAGAGAAGCTGGCGATTAGAGCAAAAATAACCGTTTGTTTTTTTGCCGGAAAATAAATAAATAAATAAAATCTGCAGATGCGCGGTGATAAGCCACTTTTCGGCACTGATCGCCAGTTTTTCAAACACGCTCAATTCTATAAGCCCTGATCAGCTTATTGCGGCTGATCGCCACTTTAAAATTGCTGTTTCTTCTCCAAATTGTCCAGCCACAAAAGTAGGCAAGAAGGTGGGGTGAAGCTGCGATGAAAATAAAATGCATGTATCCCGGAGCTGATATCCATTAATATCAGCATCAGAGACCCCCGGCATGAATCCCATGCATAAAAAATGCAATTACAGGCAACTTCATTACCGCCAAGGCAATGAAGGGGTTATACACCCGTGCTAGGCTTATTGTGGGTAGCGGGGGTGGGAGAAGGTGGTATTTGGCCCTGGCTGGGTGTTTAGGCCTTGCCAGGGGGTTGGGGGATGACTTAACCTCTTCTTTAACTTAGCGGTTAATACCGCTAAGGTAATGAAGGGGTTAACCCCTCCCACTACCCCCCCACCCGGTAGGCCTAAACACCCATCCTTGGGGCCAATACCCCGTTCACCCACCCCCGCTACCCACAATAAACACAAATACACATAACAGCCCCACTGGCCACCTCCTAGGTCCCTAATAAACCATTACAATATTCATAAAACCATTATTTTGTTTACACCCAGGATTATTACATGGGGTTAGGGCTATGTTATTCAGTGAGGGGTTGTATGTTTGTATTCGTAGGGACAGGCAAGGCCGGAGCCAGATGGGGTTCTCCTGCCTCTGTCCTCCCTGTCTCCTGACCCTTCCTGTAGCCGGACAAAGAAGAAGAAGCAGGCACACGGTCTTACTCAAAGGAGGTTTAATATGCCACAAAGTCCAACGTTTCGGCAGTCAAATACAGCCTTTCTCAAGGTGAAGGCTACCAAACACAAGAAAACAGTCACAATATATACCACCCCCCCTGATACTCACCCCTCCCGGCTCTGCCACATAACCAGGATGCTGACGCCCACCTGATGACGTCAGAGCTACCACATGGCGCCCCCTAGTGACGTCAGACGTCTAAATCCCTGGCAATACAGCATAGAGCTGTCTTGGAGGACTGCAGCCTCAGCCACACCTCTCCCCAGACTGAACACTCCCCTATGTGTGGCTGTGGCTGCAGTCCTCCAAGGCAGCTCTATGCTGTATTGCCAGGGATTTAGACCTAGACGTCTGACATCACTAGGGGGTGCCATATGGTAGCTCTGACGTCATCAGGTGGGTGTCAGCATCCTGGTTATGTGGCAGAGTGGGGTGGGGTTGCATCCCTTGTTTTTATGACTTTCTAATAAAGATAGATTTTTGCCAGACCTGCCTCTTCTCTGGATCATGGTGCGCTGCACTTTCTCTAGGGCAGGCCTGCACAACTCCAGTCCTCGAGGGCCGCACACAGGCCAGGTTTTTAGGATATCCCTACTTCAGCACAGCTGGCTCAATTAGTGGCTCAGTACGACTGCCTGAAACTTGGGGGGGTGGGTGGGAGACTGCCTGGCACGTGGGTGGGTGGGTGACTGACTGCCTGACATATGGGTGGGTGACTGACTGACACGTGGGTGAGTGGGTGAGTGGGTTGGTGTCTGTATACATTCTGTCACTGATACACACAGACACTGGGAGGGGGCAGTCACACACACACTGGGGGGGGGGCAGTCACACACAAACACAGAATGGGAGGGGGGCAGACACACACACACACACAGAGAATGGGAGGGGGCAGACACACACACACACAGACTTGGAGGGGGCACTTACACACACTGGGAGAGGGGCATCACACAGTGGCAGGGGGCAGACAGACACACACACAGACACACAGACTGGGAGGGGGCAGTCACACATACACACAGACTGGGAGGGGGGAGGGCAGTCACACACACACAGACTGGGAGGGGGAGGGCAGTCACACACACAAACAGACTGGGAGGGGGGGCAGTCACACATACACTGGGAGGGAGGGGCAGTCACACATACACACAGACTGGGAGCGGGGCAGTCACACACACACAGACTGGGAGGGGGAGGGCAGTCACACACGCACAGACTGGGAGGGGGGGCAGTCACACACACAAACAGACTGGGAGGGGGGGCAGTCACACATACACTGGGAGGGAGGGGCAGTCACACATACACACAGACTGGGAGCGGGGCAGTCACACACACACAGACTGGGAGGGGGAGGGCAGTCACACACGCACAGACTGGGAGGGGGGGCAGTCACACACACATAGACTGGGAGGGGGGGCAGTCACACACACACAGACTGGGAGGGGGGTAGTCACACACACACTGGGAGGGGGGCAGTCACACACACACTGGGAGGGAGGGGCAGTCACACACACACAGACTGGGAGGGGGCAGTCACACACACACACACACACTGGGTGCGGGGGCAGTCACACACACACTGCGAGGGGGGCAGTCACACACCCACACTGGGTGGGGGGCAGTCACACACCCACACTGGGTGGGGGGGCAGTCACACACACACTGGGAGGGGAGGCAGTCACACACACTGGGAGGGGGGCAGTCACACACACACTGGGAGGGGGGCAGTCACACACACTGGGAGGGGGGGCAGTCACACACACACTGGGAGGGGGCAGTCACACACACACTGGGAGGGGGGGCAGTCACACACACACTGGGAGGGGGGCAGTCACACACACTGGGAGGTGGGGCAGTCATACACACACAGACTGGGAGGGGGGCAGTCATACACACACAAACTGGGAGGGGAGGCAGTCACACACACAGACTGGGAGGCAGGCAGTCATACACACACAAACTGGGAGGGGGGGCAGTCACACACACAGACTGGGAGGCGGGCAGTCACACTTGCACAGACTGGAAAGGGGAGCAGTCACACACACACAGACTGGGAGGCGGGCAGTCACACACACAGACTGGGAGGGGGGCAGTCACACATACACTGGGAGGGGGGGCAGTCACACACACAGACTGGGAGAGGGGCAGTCACACACACAGACTGGGAGGGGGCAGTCACACACACAGACTGGGAGGCAGGCAGTCATACACACACAAACTGGGAGGGGGGGCAGTCACACACACAGACTGGGAGGCGGGCAGTCACACTTGCACAGACTGGAAAGGGGAGCAGTCACACACACACAGACTGGGAGGCAGGCAGTCACACACACAGACTGGGAGGGGGGCAGTCACACAAACAGACTGGGAGGGGAGGCAGTCACACACACTGGGAGGGGGGGAAGTCACACACACAGACTGGGAGGGGGGCAGTCACACACACAGACTGGGAGGGGGCAGTCACACACACAGACTGGGAGGCAGGCAGTCATACACACACAAACTGGGAGGGGGGCAGTCACACACACAGACTGGGAGGCGGGCAGTCACACTTGCACAGACTGGAAAGGGGAGCAGTCACACACACACAGACTGGGAGGCAGGCAGTCACACACACAGACTGGGAGGGGGGCAGTCACACACACAGACTGGGAGGGGAGGCAGTCACACACACTGGGAGGGGGGGAAGTCACACACACAGACTGGGAGGGGGGCAGTCACACACACAGACTGGGAGGGGGGCAGTCACACTTGCACAGACTGGAAAGGGGAGCAGTCACACACACACAGACTGGGAGGCGGGCAGTCACACACACAGACTGGGAGGGGGGCAGACACACACACAGACTGGGAGGCGGGCAGTCACACACACAGACTGGGAGGCGGGCAGTCACACACACAGACTGGGAGGGGGGCAGTCACACATACACTGGGAGGGGGGGCAGTCACACACACAGACTGGGAGGGGGGCAGTCACACACACAGACTGGGAGGCGGGCAGTCACACACACAGACTGGGAGGGGGGCAGTCACACATACACTGGGAGGGGGGGCAGTCACACACACAGACTGGGAGGGGGGCAGTCACACACACAGACTGGGAGGGGGCAGTCACACACACAGACTGGGAGGCGGGCAGTCACACTTGCACAGACTGGAAAGGGGAGCAGTCACACACACACAGACTGGGAGGCGGGCAGTCACACACACAGACTGGGAGGGGGGCAGTCACACACACAGACTGGGAGGGGAGGCAGTCACACATACACTGGGAGGGGGGGCAGTCACACACACAGACTGGGAGGGGGGCAGTCACACACACAGACTGGGAGGGGGCAGTCACACACACAGACTGGGAGGCAGGCAGTCATACACACACAAACTGGGAGGGGGGGCAGTCACACACACAGACTGGGAGGCGGGCAGTCACACTTGCACAGACTGGAAAGGGGAGCAGTCACACACACACAGACTGGGAGGCGGGCAGTCACACACACAGACTGGGAGGGGGGCAGTCACACACACAGACTGGGAGGGGGGCAGTCACACATACACTGGGAGGGGGGGCAGTCACACACACAGACTGGGAGGGGGGCAGTCACACACACAGACTGGGAGGGGGCAGTCACACACACAGACTGGGAGGCAGGCAGTCATACACACACAAACTGGGAGGGGGGGCAGTCACACACACAGACTGGGAGGCGGGCAGTCACACTTGCACAGACTGGAAAGGGGAGCAGTCACACACACACAGTCTGGGAGGCAGGCAGTCACACACACAGACTGGGAGGGGGGCAGTCACACACACAGACTGGGAGGGGAGGCAGTCACACACACTGGGAGGGGGGGAAGTCACACACACAGACTGGGAGGGGGGCAGTCACACACACAGACTGGGAGGGGAGGCAGTCACACACACAGACTGGGAGGGGGGCAGTCATACACACACACACAGACTGGGAGGGGGACAGACACACACACAGACTGGGAGGGGGGCAGCCACACACACAGACTGGGAGGGGGGCAGTCACACACACAGACTGGGAAGGGGGCAGACACACACACACAGACTGGGAAGGGGGCAGTCACACACACAGACTGGGAAGGGGGCAGTCACACACACAGGCGACATGGGGCTTACCTGTAACCTCCGCGCACCGCCGCATCCTCCTCACGCAGCCGCCTCCGCGCACCGCCGCATCCTCCTCACGCTGCCGCCCCCGCGCACCGCCACATCCTCCTCACGCTGCCGCCTCCGCGCACCGCCGCATCCTCCTCACGCTGCCGCCTCCGCGCACCGCCGCATCCTCCTCACGCTGCCGCCTCCGCGCACCGCCGCATCCTCCTCACGCTGCCGCCTCCGCGCACCGCCGCATCCTCCTCACGCTGCCGCCTCCGCGCACCGCCGCCGACTCGCGCTGCCGCCTCCGCGCACCGCCGCATCCTCCTCACGCTGCCGCCTCCGCGCACCGCCGCATCCTCCTCACGCTGCCGCCTCCGCGCACCGCCGCATCCTCCTCACGCTGCCGCCTCCGCGCACCGCCGCATCCTCCTCACGCTGCCGCCTCCGCGCACCGCCGCATCCTCCTCACGCTGCCGCCTCCGCGCACCGCCGCATCCTCCTCACGCCGCCGCCTCCGCGCACCGCCGCATCCTCCTCACGCTGCCGCCTCCGCGCACCGCCGCATCCTCCTCACGCTGCCGCCTCCGCGCACCGCCGCATCCTCACGCTGCCGCCTCCGCGCACCGCCGCATCCTCCTCACGCTGCCGCCTCCGCCGCATCCTCCTCACGCTGCAGCCTCCGCGCACCGCCGCATCCTCCTCACGCTGCCGCCTCCGCGCACCGCCGCATCCTCCTCACGCTGCCGCCTCCGCGCACCGCCGCATCCTCCTCACGCTGCCGCCTCCGCGCACCGCCGCATCCTCCTCACGCTGCCGCCTCCGCGCACCGCCGCATCCTCCTCACGCTGCCGCCTCCGCGCACCGCCGCATCCTCCTCACGCTGCCGCCTCCGCGCACCGCCGCATCCTCCTCACGCTGCCGCCTCCGCGCACCGCCGCATCCTCCTCACGCTGCCGCCTCCGCGCACCGCCGCATCCTCCTCACGCTGCCGCCTCCGCGCACCGCCGCATCCTCCTCACGCTGCCGCCTCCGCGCACCGCCGCATCCTCACGCTACCGCCTCCGCGCACCGCCGCATCCTCCTCACGCTGCCGCCTCCGCGCACCGCCGCATCCTCCTCACGCTGCCGCCTCCGCGCACCGCCGCATCCTCCTCACGCTGCAGCCTCCGCGCACCGCCGCATCCTCCTCACGCTGCCGCCTCCGCGCACCGCCGCATCCTCCTCACGCTGCCGCCTCCGCGCACCGCCGCATCCTCCTCACGCTGCCGCCTCCGCGCACCGCCGCATCCTCCTCACGCTGCCGCCTCCGCGCACCGCCGCATCCTCCTCACGCTGCCGCCTCCGCGCACCGCCGCATCCTCCTCACGCTGCCGCCTCCGCGCACCGCCGCATCCTCATGCTGCCGCCTCCGCGCACCGCCGCATCCTCCTCACGCTGCCGCCTCCGCGCACCGCCGCATCCTCATGCTGCCGCCTCCGCGCACCGCCGCATCCTCCTCACGCTGCCGCCTCCGCGCACCGCCGCATCCTCCTCACGCTGCCGCCTCCGCGCACCGCCGCATCCTCCTCACGCTGCCGCCTCCGCGCACCGCCGCATCCTCCTCACGCTGCCGCCTCCGCGCACCGCCGCATCCTCCTCATGCTGCCGCCTCCGCGCACCGCCGCATCCTCCTCACGCTGCCGCCTCCGCGCACCGCCGCATCCTCCTCACGCTGCCGCCTCCGCGCACCGCCGCATCCTCCTCATGCTGCCGCCTCCGCGCACCGCCGCATCCTCCTCACGCTGCCGCCTCCGCGCACCGCCGCATCCTCCTCACGCTGCCGCCTCCGCGCACCGCCGCATCCTCCTCACGCTGCCGCCTCCGCGCACCGCCGCATCCTCATGCTGCCGCCTCCGCGCACCGCCGCATCCTCCTCACGCTGCCGCCTCCGCGCACCGCCGCCGCCTCGCGCTGCCGCCTCCGCGCACCGCCGCATCCTCCTCACGCTGCCGCCTCCGCGCACCGCCGCCGCCTCGCGCTGCCGCCTCCGCGCACCGCCGCATCCTATACGGCCGCCGCCTCCTCCTCATCCCAACCTCTGTCTAAAAGCTGTGTTTAAAACAGTGTGCATTGGCTTGAGGATTGGTTTGTGTAATACGAGCTTGAGACAAAAGGTGGCACTGAGTGCTCATTTGCATGTCATTTCCCAGAATCCCTTGCTGCAGTGGAAGCGCTGTATGCTGGGTGATAATGGGGAAAGACAGGGTTGCAGACCTGTCTAAGACATGCAAATGAACATACAGTAATATTTACAGTTGCTTTATGCTTTACTGTGGAGGGTTTTTGTCACTTTTTTACCCACCATAACCTTAATAGTGTGTGTATATCTATCTATCTATCTATCTATCTATCTATTTGTGAAAGTGTTCTGTGGCCGTGTCTGTATGTGTCTCCCTGTGTCCCTAGCGGCAATCCCATTGGCTCCCTTGGCCCGCCCCCGCACACCTCTCATTGGCCGGACACACACATACACTCACACAGAGATACACACACACACACGGAGACACACACAGGCAGGACACGGAGACACACACAGGCAGGACACTGAGACACACACAAAGATACACACACACTGAGACACATACAGATACACACACACACACACTGAGACACACACAGATACACACACACACACTGAGATACACAGACAGGACACAGATAGACAGACAGGACACATACACATATACAGACAGGACACACACACACACACCACCCCCCCCCCTCTGTCCGTCCCCCCCCATCACGTGCGCCGCCCTGCACCGGCTCCAGACGGAGGGGAAGAGCGGCCCTCCTATCCCAGCCGCTTCCTTACCTCCCCGGAGCTACCTCCCCCTCAGGTAAGTAACTGCGCGTCCCGCCTCAGCTTATGGCGCCAGTAACTCTCCCATTTCAGGCGCGCAGCCTCGCGCCTCTGGCCCACACAGGCCCACACAGGCCCACACAGGGCGCTTCCTGCCGCCGGCTGCACGCCTCACTCAGCCGGACGGCACATCGGGGGACAAGTGGGCGCCGGCGGGGGGGAGCGCGAGTCACGGGGAACGGGGGGGGGGGGCGAGCCGCGAGTCACGGTGAACGGGGGGGCGAGTCACGGGGAACTGAGGGGGGGGGGCGAGCCGCGAGTCACGGGGAACGGGTGGGGGGGCGAGCCGCGAGTCACGGGGAACGGGGGGGCTTTGTGTTTTTCAATCAGATCGCCCAACAAATGTAACCCCCCTTCCTTGGGCTAATGTGAACTAATAGTAATAGCATGTTTATTAGGCCAAGGGGGTGATGTAGCGAGGCAAATTGTTGCAAGGTCTTTGCGCCCAAGTTTGGTGCCGGGATTTGAAGGGTGACAACAGGAGGAGTTAGGGAAGAGTTCCCCCGCGTTATACACGGCTGTAGCAGACGTTTTTTGTGTGTGCGTTATGAGGGACGTAATGACACCTGCCTTAACTGTCCAAGCAGTGTGTCGATCCCCCCCCTCCCCTTTCTCCCCCCCCCCTCCCCTTTCTCCCCCCCTCCCCTTTCTCCCCCCCCCCTCCCCTTTCTCCCCCCCCCTCCCCTTTCTCCCCCCCCTCCCCTTTCTCCCCCCCCTCCCCTTTCTCCCCCGCTCCCCTTTCTCCCCCCTCCCGCTCCCCTTTCTCCCCCTCCCCTTTCTCCCCCCTCCCGCTCCCCTTTCTCCCCCCTCCCGCTCCCCTTTCTCCCCCCTCCCGCTCCCCTTTCCCCCCCGCTCCCCTTTCCACCCCCCCCTCCGCTCCCCTTTCCCCCCTCTGCTCCCCTTCCCCCCCCCCTCCGCTCCCCTTCCCCCCCCCTCCGCTCCCCTTCCCCCCCCCCTCCGCTCCCCTTTCCCCCCCCCTCCGCTCCCCTTTCCCCCCCCCTCCGCTCCCCTTTCCCCCCCCCCTCCGCTCCCCTTTCCCCCCCCTCCGCTCCCCTTTCCCCCCCCTCCTCCGCTCCCCTTTCCTCCCCCTCCTCCGCTCCCCTTTCCTCCCCCCCTCCGCTCCGGGAGTGTCTCTAGCTTTGAATCATTACAACTCAAAGCTGGATACTGATTGGCTCACACACATCAGGGGGTGTTCCAACCCATATCCACCCTTTGGATTAACATGCTCAAAGGTTGCTTAGGCCTGCCCCTGAATATTGCTACTATACTCAGAGCTGAAATGCAAACAGGCTAACTGAAGGAATTAACCTTTCCACTGCCTGTTCTAACAGGACTGACAGAGGAAAGGCCCAGAATTAGCAATAGATGCCGAAGGCCAGGCTATATATATGTAGAAAAACACTTTATGCCCCATGTACAGTAAGGCTGAGTTCAGCGTAGCTGCTGCGGCAGCGTGCGTCCACGCGCACCTCCCCCGCGTGCTCCTGCAGCCTGGTGATCTGTGTTCAGGCTGCAGGAGTCGGGTCGCGGCATTTGGGAGCTTGGCGGGGGGAACGTGTCATGGAGCTGGTTCGCTGAACCAGCTCACGTGATGCGACTGCAGCCCCAAATATTATTTCTGGTTACAGCGGCGTCAACGCTGCACTTTACCGCCGGTGGAGTTTTCAGTTTGAACACTCCCACCAAACAATCTGAAATTGCGACGGACGTGCACACGCACGCGTCGCGTAGCAGCCACCCCGAACACGGCCTTAGAAAGGCAGCCAGTAATGTAATGTGTGTTTTAGCATTTCTTTGCATGCAGGCACAGTAATTCACTTAGCTGCGTTGTCTGCAGAGAAATGCTGGGTCGTGACAAAGGGCTGGGTCTGGGAGCGGCTATGTGCCGGGACAAATGGTGAGCGGGGAAGGGCTTATTATCAGGTCTGGGGACGGACTCCCAGCGCGGTAGAGTCTATACACATAATATATAAAGCTTGGCCCCCTGCAGAAGCAATCCCTCCAGCCAATTAGGCGAGGGAAGCCCATGACCAGGGGGCAAGCCCCCTCCCCCTCACCTCCCTGGGATCTCTGGGCCGCCGTCGCGGCCCCCCCCTGGGGGGGGGGGGGGGGGGCAGGCCTAGGTCAGTACAAAAGGGGCAGCCGGGAGCTGAATCTTCCATTCTGTTCCCGGTCTGCTGCGAAGTTTAGTGTCCTCTCCTCTCCTCCAGGTGAGTTTGTAGTCTCCCTTTGGGCCCGATCGCAGCATCCCCCTCCTCCGCCTCTGCTATGGCTGTCCAGGGGATAGTTGCGAGGCGGCCGGGGAGTGCTGCCATGGGGGATCCCCCTACCGCGCGGCTCTCCCTCCCTCAGCCCCCGTGGCTGGCCTGCTCGGCGGGCGGGGAGGGGGGGGCCTCCGGCGAAGGGGGGGATCTGCCTGCCGGACCAAGGGATAGCTAGTGGGGATCCCCCTTACCGCGTGGCTCTCCCTCCATCAGCCTTGGTAGCTGGCGGGCGGGGAGGGGGGCCTCCGGGGAACGGGGGGGATCCCCTTGCCGGTACCAGGGAATAGCCAGGGGGGATTCCCTTGCCACGTGGCTCGCCCTCCATCAGCCTCTGCGGCTGGGGAGGGGGGGGGCCAGAGGGAGGACGAGGAGAGGCACAACAACCCCCCACGTTTTTTTGCCACGACGGTTCCCCCAACAGAATGGCCGTGGGTATCCCCCAACCCCCCCCCCCCCCCCCGGGGTTGGAGCACGGGACACTCAGTGGGGTTACATGGCAGTGGTATAATGTGCTGTAATTGATTTCTTTCAACATTGGATAAAGTTATGATCAATGCTAGAATGGCCGTGGGTATCGCTGCATACCGCATTCGTAGTGATAGCGGGCTGTATGTGGGGAATAAAGTGTATACACCTCAGTGTGGTTATAATGCGTTGTATTCGGGGTATGGTTATAATGCGTTGTATTCGGGGTATAAGGCATACGAGCTGCATTCGAGGTACAATTGGCTGTAATTGGGTTACATGGCATATATTGTATTTGGATTATAGGGGGTGTATATATACCGCATCCGAAGTTACAATGGGCTGTAATGGGGTGACATGGTGTATATAGTGTGTATACTGCACTCGTAGTTACGTTCTGTTGTACGATAGGGTGTGTATAGGTGCTGCATTCGCCGTTACAATGTACTGTAACTGGGTTACATAGCGTATATAGTGTATATACTGCATTCACGGTTACGTGCTGCATGTGGAGTATAAGGTGTATTTATGCTGCATTCAGTGTTGTAATGTGCTGTAATTGGGTTACATGGCGTGCATAGTGTATATACCGCAGTCAGGGTTAAGTGCGGTATGTGGATTATAAGGTGTACATTTGCTGCATGCAGGGTTATAAGGTGTCGTAATTGGGGTACATGGCGTATATAGAGTATATACTGCATTCACGGTTACGTGCTGCATGTGGAGTATAAGGTGTATTTATAGAGTGACCATTTGTCCCGGTTTTGCCGGCACAGTCCCGTTTTTTTCTGTGCTGTCCCGGTTGACAGTCCGTCCCGGAAATGTCCCGGGTTTTGCCCCTGGTGACTGGTACCGTGCGCGAGGCGGCGGCGGTGCGCGGAGGCGGCGGCGTGAGGAGGAGGCGGCGGCCGTATTGAGGCGGCCGTATAGGAGCGTTTGCATGCTATATATATATACATATATATGTACCCCTCAGTTTTATACAGTCATGGTGTTCATCATGTGTGGGACGCAGAGCCCAGAACCTAATGTCATGTTAGCATCAGAGAGTCACAGTAATAACTCAGCACTCACCCATGTAACACCTTTTCTGGTAGCTCTCTGTCTGTGTCTCTATCTACCTTTCTGTCTCCTGCATGACCAGGGAGGCTGCGAGGGACCCCCTCCCCCTCCCACTTGGAACCGGTACCCACATATAACAGACGAGTAATGACAGACTCAGTTTGGAGGTATAAAAGGCCGCGGCTTTGTTTATTAACAATCATAATACTGGAGTAAGCGCTAGTCCAAGCCAGAGTGGGGTCAGAGGGTCAGCCAGGCCTTGGCCTTCTGCCCCCGTACCCGGCCGACCCCTAAAGAGCCGGCCGTTGTCGCGAGTGGGTTCCCGGGTGTCACGTTAGCTTGACCCCGCCCAATCGCTCCTACCCCCGGGCGACGCCCGCCCCGAGCCCATCTGGCAAGGACAAGCACTTACCCCCGAACTGCCGCCGCGACAGTGGTAAAATGACCAACTGGAGCCTCCTGAAGGAACTTCAGTCCTTTGTTTCTCGGGAGATCTTCGGACACTGCCCTGTAAAATATGATGGTACATGTTACAGCTTACAGGTAGTGCAGACAGCTTATCACCAAGGGAATTGTAAATACTCCACGGAGTGGCCGGGGGCAAGCGTCTGCCCCCGACTGTCTTGCTAATGGGGTGGGTGGGTTGGATACTTCGCAGCAGACCGGGAGCAGAATGGAAGATTCAGCTCCCGGCTGTCTCTTTTGTACTGCCCTAGGCCTGTCCCCTCCCCCCCCCAGGGGGGGCCGCGACGGCGGCCCAGAGATCCCAGCGAGGTGAGGGGGGAGGGGGGCTTGCCCCCTGGTCATGGGCTTCCCTCGCCTAATTGGCTGGAGGGATTGCTTGACCAGGGAGGCTGCGAGGGACCCCCTCCCACTTGGAAACGGTACCCACATATAACAGACAAGTAATGACAGACTCAGTTTGGAGGTATAAAAGGCTGCGGCTTTGTTTATTAACAATCATAATACTGGAGTAAGCGCTAGTCCAAGCCAGAGTGGGGTCAGAGGGTCAGCCAGGCCTTGGCCTGCCACCCCCGTACCCGGCCGACCCCTAAAGAGCCGGCCGTTGTCGCGAGTGGGTTCCCGGGTGTCACGTTAGCTTGACCCCGCCCAATCGCTCCTACCCCCGGGCGACGCCCGCCCCAAGCCCATCTGGCAAGGACAAGCACTTACCCCCGAACTGCCGCCACTCACGGCTCTATTTAAACCTCCTTAAATTAGACCGTGCCGCCAACCCCGCAAGGACCCTCTCCAGCCCCTCCTGCAATTCGTTATTGAACAAGTCCGCCCCTATCTCGGATAAGTGTGTGCCGTCGGCCGGGAACAGGCCAGTTGACTTGTTGTCGAACTCGGGATGGGTGATCTGCCATCCCCCACACTGCGTCACAAACTTCCCCACCATCTTGTTCAGTTTGACCCGCGCTCAGTCGATGGCGCCCGGTGCCCTTGCGCCCCTCCACACTCTCCTGCACAATATGTCCGACCAAACGATCTGTACTTCTGGCCAACGGGCGAGCATGAGGGCTAGGTCGTGTTTTATTGAATTAACCAGCTCGAAGTAGCGTCGAGCGGCCAGGTCGTTGCCCCCGACGTGGAGGAGCAAGATCTGCGGCGCCCTCCTATCCCTGCCCATCACCATTAGCCGCGGGAGCAACTGAGCCCACCGCAGCCCCCTACCTCCCCCCCATACCACATTTGCCTCCTCCGTTCGCAACCCGAGGTTAGCCCCGCATGGGCGTTTGACGGCCCGCTTCTCTGCCCAGTGTATAAGCGAGTCTCCGATTATCCAAGTGGGTGCGGCGTCTGTGAAGGCATAAAGAGGATGAGGGGGTTTATCCAAGCACGCTAAATACCAGATAATGCGGGCCTGATATAGGACCGGTATCTGTTAGACTTCCATCGCCCTATCTTTTGTACAAAAAATGTAATGACCCGGCGCTTCAGGCTACAACAATACCCCAGTCCAATGATTAGTCCATATAGATATGGAAAGTTCTTTTCAATATTCCAGCTGATGGAGCGATGGTGATCCAATTGCTGGCTGCTGGTTCCGAACTCCTCCTAGTATGTAATGGACAAAAAGGAAAAGACCATTGCGCAGCCACAAGAATCCATAAATAACTCCACAACAGATTAAAGTAATGAACTTACAGACTTGCTGTGTTATTGTTCCTTTGAGACAATCTGTGCTTTTAACCTCTTCTCTTCCAGATATCACGAATGCCACGTGTTGTATGTCTATCCTCCAGGTTTTCTGTCTGTTCACAGCATTACCACTTGGTCATAGTTCCCATGTGTTCCCAGAAAGGAAATAACATGGAAGATGATGGTGCAGATTGATAAAAATTTATTACAATAAAAATAAAAAACAGCCAAGGGCTTACTCACATAAACCAGGCTGTGTAAAAACAGCTGACAACGTGCTGTCCGCAGCTTGATACAATCAGGTAGGCAGGCTTCTGGGAGGATGGCGCTATTGTTGTTTGCAAACCCTGAAGTGGCGTCTAACTCTCAGTAGTTACTCTGCGAGATTCAGCTTGAGGTGGCCAGCACTGCAGAATGTGCTCTGCTCACCTCTCTGGGTAACTGCCGTCAGCCCGCGCTACGCCTCGTGATGTCACACTCTGATGTCACACTCTGGCGTCTCTCCTGATCGCTATGCTCCTGCTTCTGAAGACCGTGTCAGTTCTAGCTCCTCCCTCTCCATACGCGTTTCGTGACGCAATGTGGTCACTTCATCAGTGGATGAGGGGGGATAAGTATATACACCATATAATCCAAACCCGTCATGTAACCGCGCATGTGGTCTATAAACATTATATTCAGAACCCAGCACGTAACCATGATCGCAGTGTATACCATATAATCCAAATACAGCACGCCACCACCACTGCGGTACCGTATACACCCCTGTAACCCAAATACCGCACATTATAACCCTGACTGTAGCATATATACCCGTTATAATCCAATACGGCGCGTAACCTTGAATGCAGTATATCCACTATACCCGCCATGTAACCCAATTAAAGCACATTATAACACCTTATACTCCACATGCCGCACGTAACCGTGAATGCAGTATATACTCTATAAACGACTTTATAACCCTGAATGAAGCATATATACACTTTATAATCCACATACAGCACTTACCCTGAATGCGGTATATACACTATGTACGCCATGTAACCCAATTACAGCACATTACAACACTGAATGCAGCATAAATACATAGGGTGACCAGATTTCGAAAATGAAAAACCGGGACACCTTAAAAAATAATTTATTAAACAAATTACATCACGTGACACCCCCCGTTGCCATGACAATGATACACTTTGATGCCCCTGCAGTGTTAGTGTGTATAGAGGTGGGGGCTTTGCTTGGGCCCTTCAACTCTTACAGCCAGGGCATTATTGGCCAGGAATGCCCAGTTCGGAGGGGATTACTACTTCAAAATGTACTTGATTCGTAACAACATCAAAAAACTCTAATACCAATAACTAACAACCACAGACAATGGTAATCTAAACCATCAAATAAAATGTCTACGACCCTTGTTCAAGCATGTTTGCGGTACTTACCAGATAAATCAGTGCCTGCAATCCACGACTGTATCCGCCTCTCCGAGCGTCTGAAAGCAATCCAGCGTTCCTGGTGTGTGGCTGAAGAGGTGAGGGACTCCCTCCTCTCAAACGGAAAAGAAGAGCAAAAAATAGAGTTGGAACATACCTATCATACAGGGATGAGAGAGAGAGACAGAGAATGAGAGAGAGACAGAGAATGAGAGAGAGACAGAGAATGAGAGAGAGACAGACAATGAGAGAGACACAGAGAATGAGAGAGACACAGAGAATGAGAGAGACACAGAGAATGAGAGAGAGACAGACACAGAGGGCCTCATGCAGAGAGCATAGAATTTTCAAATTGGCGAATTTCATAAAAAGTAGCTTTTTTGGAGAGTTTTATTCTCCATATGCAGAAAAGTGCGAATTCTGCTATGTTTAACATGGATGCGTGTGGCGAGTTTGAATGGGAAAGATGCGCGCTTCAGAAATGTGTAAAAAAAAAATCGCGGCTTTTTTCCCCCCTTTGCTATAGGCGGCGAGCGCCATTTTATTGCCAACTTTTCCTGGCGCGGCAAAAATGAGAAAATCGCGCCATTTCCCTGGCGCGAACAGCCGCTACATGCCGTTCGTACCTCTCTGCATTCGGAGAGTTTTAAAAATGGCGAGACGGAGGTTCTCGCCAGCCGCGAGGCGAGTTTTAGCAATAGAAAAAACAAAATGGCGCGTTTTTCGTAACTCGCCATTTTCTGCCGGTTTCTGCGCGAAATTGTACAAAAAATGGCGAATTTTGAAATAACGATGCTCTCTGCATGAGGCCCAGAGAGAGAGAGACAAAAGTAATGTACTGTATAACCATTATACCGTACCCCCTAGTATTCGTGTAATCATTGTCCCACACCCCCTATTACTCACGCTTTGGCAATACTGAAATGTTCTTTTGACATGCCAATCAAGCTGATTTGATTTGAGAAACACAGAGACACACACAGAGACACAGAGAGAGACAGAGATACAGAGACACACACAGAGACACACAGAGAGAAACAGAGACACACAGAGACACAGAGACACAGAGAGAGACAGAGACACAGAGACACACAGAGAGAAACAGAGACACAGAGACACAGAGAGAGACAGAGACACAGAGACACACACAGAGACACAGAGACACACAGAGAGAGACAGAGACACACAGAGAGAGACAGAGACACACAGAGAGAGACAGAGACACAGAGAGAGAGAGACACAGAGAGACACACAGAGAGAGACAGACAGAGAGAGACAGAGACACACAGAGAGAGACAGAGACACAGAGAGAGAGAGACAGAGACACAGAGAGACACAGAGAGAGAGAGAGACACGGGCCTATTTAGTAAGCGTCGATAAGGCTGCGTCTATAGTATTTCAGACGGAGGGAAGGCACACACGCTGCAATACACTTGCTGAAGTCTGAGCTTTTTATGGCTTTGCAGGGTATGCTTCGGCGCGATTTGGGGGTGTGGCAATGAATATTTGGAGGCGAGGCAATAACGTTCCGGCGCGGACGTCACTTCCCTACCTCACATCCCGATCCACCGGCATTTTTTCAGATGCAGCATATGAAGCACTGTGCAGGCAAGAAGAAAAATGCACACAATGCGCACCAGAGATTAAAATATAGTAAATTATTTATTAATAAAACAAGAAATAACCGTGGGGGATCCAACCCCACCTCAGTACATATGCGTCACAGATCCGGGTTCGGTTACAGAGTGACCTGACGTGTCACGACAGGTCACTCTGCACGTATTCTGACAGGCTAAGACGGCGTTTGCAGGTAGGAATTTATATATACACTATATCTTCATCTCCTTCATAGTAATGACATTAAAAACACATTTATTCACAGAATTAAGTAGTCACTGTGTGGGATTAGTTTAAGATTTATTTATTAGATAATTTATCACTATGTAACACACTTTAAATCACAAATAAATAGGTATCACATTATTGCAATGTATTCAGTTGTAAGATATTAATGTTATTTGTAACACACAGTAGATTAGAAACATCACAATAATTAAGTATTAAATGTAATATTTATTGATCCCTGTAGCACTATTACAATTTGTTGGCATGGTAATCTATAACAGGGGAGCGCAAACTTCTGAAGCTGCGTCCCCCTGCCTGGCCTCCCCCGGTCTTGCGCCCCCTCTCCTACCTGCCAGCACACTCCGGGGTCGAGTGACGTCACATGACCGCGGTGTCATTTGATGCCACGTTGCCATGGAGACGTGTCTGAATCCCGGTCAGTGTTACTGTTGCAGAGGCCTCACGTGATCCCCGGCATTTCATTTAAATGCCTTGGGGAGGAGCGCGGGACCTATGCACCCGCCCGCGCACCCCCAGACAAATCTCCCGCCCCCCAGTTCACGCACCGCTAACCTATAACATTATGTGTGTGTATATGTGTGTGTAAATATATATATACACATATACACACACATATATATATGTATATATATATATATATATATATATATATATATATATCTTCTTCTCTCCGAAGAAGACCGTTTTATATGTATGTATGTATGTGTGTGTGTGTAAATAGATGTATGTGTGTGTGTATATATATATATATGTGTGTGTGTGTGTGTCATACAAGAATCTATTACTGTATTATCTAAAATCAGTAACACATGTGATCTATTATGCCATTACCAATTGGACTGTAGGACTATAAAACCATTACGAGTGAGTTGTAGCATTATCCCCTGATGAAATCGGCCGTGTGCTGAAGAAACGCGTAGGTACTTTGTTCTCGTTATTGCCACACTATCCGTCTTGACGCCGGGAAGGGAAGTTGGTACGCAACCAAGACGAGACACCGGAATTACAGAGTGGAATCACAACTGCATACTACAGATTGCCGGAGGACCACACTGCGAGGGGCGCAGCCTATCGAGTTTCCCGGTCATCGTCCAAAGTCTGGAGCTGCGGATTGATCACCGGATTACCACGGAGCCCGAGCCTGTCTCACACAATGCTTTTACCAAACGGGCGTTTGTGAGTTTGTTATTTTTATCTTGTCCAGGAAATGAAATTGTTAAACCAAATTTACACATGGAGCGGGCGCTTTCTCTTCTTTTTGTTTTGTTTAGATATCTTTCGAGGAGGTGGTTGTTTCCCCGAAGAGAGCTGCCAGGGCTCCAGAGGACGCCCGAGTTGGATCCTTTTATGATTGAGTTATAACATAGCTATTAGAGCTAGTTTTCTGGACTTTTATTGTGTTTAGGCATAGTGTTTATTATTATTTTATTACAGCTACTTTTTAGTAATTGCACTGTTATTAATTCTGGCCACTATTTCTCACTGCCATTATAATCTCTCTCTAGCGACAACCAGATTGCTATATCAGCTATATTATTTATTGGTTATACCAGGGGAGCACAAACTTTTGCAGCTCGCCCCCCTGCCTTCCCTCTGTTGGTGCTCGCGCCCCCCCCCCCCCCCCTTACCTTGATGCGGCGTTACGTGACCTGCAGCGGCATTTGACGAGGGTGACGTCACATGACCCCGCGGCGTAATTTAACACCGCGTTGCCATGGACACGAGTGACGCCGGCAGAGTCAAGGTAAGTAATAGCATTGCAGAGGCCTCACGTGATCCCCCGGCATTTAATTTTAATGCCTCGAGGAAGTGCGCGGGGCCTCTGCAACCGCCCGCGCCAACCCCCCCCCCCCGAAAATTCTCCCCCCCCCCCACTTTGCGCACCTCTGGGTTATACCATATATATATATATATATATATATATATATATATATATATTGTGACAGAAACCAGGGGATGGTAATAAATTCCGTATATAGGGCTTCCAGGATACTAGACAGTTTCTATCCTGTTTGGCCTGGGAGTGCAGCCTTATAATACATACACTCCATCCCACAGTTTGGCAAGCGCTGGAACTGAGGGATGAGAGATCCAGACCAGAGTTTGTCTGCTGCCTGATTTCTGTCACCTGTCATGCTAATTAGGAATCAGGTATGAAAGACTAATTTCCTGTTTGCTCTGGGCTCCCCACAAGAGCCAGGAGGCTGGAAGGCTGCTGAACTACAGAGGGGAGAAGCCTCTTCCCCAAACAGGTTCAATCTTTCTGTTCATTTGTGTAATACTGCAAAAGTACCGTGTTTTGATGTTGGAAGTGGAAAAGCCACTTCCAACCCTGAGTCAGGGATATCTAAGTTAAGTTATCGCTCAGGTGAGCAGCTTTTGTTTTGATCTGTTTTCTGTTGTATGCACTGTGGCAGTCTCAGTGCCTGGGACTGAATAAACCAGGCATAGCCTGTTTAAAGGAACAGTACGTGACGCCTCATCATTTAACCTACCCTAAAAGACCGTGTTCTAAACAGTCCCGGACAAACGACGGAGCCCCGGAGTAAGCCGTTTGTCACATATGGTGGAGAATGCGGGCAGAGCACTAGGGGGTCTGCGGGTTGAAGAACTTTGAAAAAAAAAAAAAAAAAAAAAAATGTTTTTTCATCCTCTGCAAAGAAGATGGAAGACGTGGTGGGTGCGCTGGTACGCAATGTCGCTGCCCAGAAAGACGTGAATGAAACCCAGCAACAGCTGTTAATAGCCCAGCAAGAAACTAATGCAAACCAGCAGCAGACGAATGCAGCCCAGCAACAGCTGCTAATAGCCCAGCAAGAGATTAATGCCAACCAGCAACAGGCGAATGCCAACCAGCAACAGGCGAATGCAAACCAGCAACAGACGAATGAAGCCCTGCAAAACGCGAATGCAAACCAACAAGAGACAAACCGCTTGCTGAGAGAGGAGCAACAGCGGTTCGCTCAGGGCTTACAGCAGGAACTCGAGATCCTGAGGGGGACTATCAGTAACCTTCCACTGGCAGCGGCAGCCCCAGTTCCGAAAATGACCAGGGCAAGCCACTACCTTCAGAAGATGGGACCCTCGGATGATGTGGAAGCCTATCTTCTCACGTTTGAACGCACGGCACAGAGAGAGGGATGGCCAGAAGCTGAGTGGGCTGGTCTAATCGCACCCTTCCTAAGCGGCGAACCCCAGAAGGCTTACTTTGATCTAGAGCCAGCCGAAGCTAACGTCTATGCAAAATTGAAGTTCGAGATCCTCGCCCGCCTCGGCGTAACCACGGCTGTTCGCGCCCAAAGGTTTCACGCATGGTCCTTCACGATGGATAAAGCCACCCGAAGCCAGATGTATGACCTCATCCACCTCGCCCGGAAGTGGCTACAACCCGAGATCAACTCAGCCAGCCACATCGTGGAACGGTTGGTCATGGACCAGTTCTTGAGGAAACTTCCCTCTGCCTTACGCCGTTGGGTCAGTCGGAGTGACCCCCACAATGCGGATGAGCTTGTGGCCCTCGTAGAAAGGTACAATGCAGCAGAAGAGCACCCGCAACCCACAGTCGTGGAGCAACCCCACTACCCGAGGTTCCAGGACTCTTCCAGAGACGGTAAAAGGGTACCGGGGTTAAGGGGCGCTGAAGAGCGGCGACCACCTTCACGCAGCACCAGCAACAGTGGTTCGCACACTAAGGGCAATAGCCAACATGGGGAGCCGGGAAAAGGCTCTAAGTGGGACACAGACTATGTACCTAAATGTGTAAATTGTCATGAGAGGGGCCACACAGCAAAAATCTGCCCACTAAATGATGAGCCCATGCAATGCAACAGCGTGGAACCTTATTCGCTGTTGTCCCAATGTATGGGCCCTAGCCCAGAGGACCCCTTGAATAACCATCTGTGGGCATTTGTAAAGGTTAATGGTAAGAGGGTTCGGGCACTTCTTGACTCTGGGAGCATGGTCACACTAGTGTCCGAATACCTCTTGCCCATTAAGAAGAAACAGGGAAACAGTTCACAAAGAGTGGCAATTTGTTGTATACATGGGGATAATCATGAATATTCCACTGTTGATGTTTTTTTTGAAACAGAGTTTGGTTCTTTAGATTTCAAGGTGGGTATTGTACCCAAACTGGCACATGATGTGTTAATAGGGACTGACTTTCCCCATTTTCTAAAAATGTGGTCCCCCGCTCAGAATAGCGCCCAGAGTTCAATAGCGGACCATAACGAAGTATTAGAAGAAACAAATCCTTTCCCTTTTTCAGAAATGGAGGTTGACGAGGGCCCAAATAAGAAGGGGGAAAAGGAGGAGTGCTGTAAAATTCCCTTCCCCATCACTACTTTGGTAGGGAATACCCCAAATCAAGATGTTGAGCAGACACTTACCACCCCAGAACCGGATAAGACCCTCGCTGACCTAGAGGTCAGTCCTGGGAGTTTTAAGAAGGCCCAGTGGGAGGACCCCACATTAGCGGTAGCAAGGGGAAATATACGGGACCAGAATAGTACTCCTGGCCAACCAGATAGGTCACTTGCTTACCCCTACTTCGAGGTAGAGAACGACCTAGTATATCGGGTTGATAAAAGGAAATCAGTTACAACTAAACAATTGTTGGTATCACGGACATTCCGTAACGTAGTATTACACCTCGCACATAGTCATCCATTGGGGGGACACCTAGGGGTGGAAAAGACAAAAGAAAAGGTTCTCCGAAGCTTCTATTGGCCTGGGGTTCTGGCAGAAATTACGAATTATTGTTCCTCATGCCCAGAATGTCAGATCACCGCCCCGTTCAAGGCGTACCGCAGCCCATTGGTACCCCTTCCCATAATAGAGGTACCATTTGACCGGATTGCTATGGATCTAGTAGGACCCCTAATAAAGTCTGCTAGGGGACATCAGCATATATTGGTAATATTAGATTATGCCACCCGATATCCGGAGGCAGTTCCCCTACGTAGCACCTCAGCTAAAAACATAGCAAAAGAGTTAGTAGTTCTGTTTTCCCGGGTCGGGATTCCTAAAGAGATTCTATCTGACCAGGGAACACCATTTATGTCCCAAGTAACGAAAGAGCTATGTAAACTCCTAAAAATCAAGCATCTCAGAACCTCAGTCTATCATCCACAAACAGATGGTTTAGTGGAAAGGTTCAATAAAACCTTAAAGAGCATGTTACGGCGGGCGGTTGATAAAGATGGGAAAAACTGGGATTGTTTGTTACCGTACCTGTTATTTGCCATTAGGGAAGTTCCCCAATCATCCACAGGCTTCTCCCCGTTTGAACTATTGTATGGCCGACACCCAAGGGGCTTACTGGATATAGCCAAAGAGACTTGGGAACACGAGGTTACCCCTTACAGAAGTGTAATAGAGCATGTTGCCCAGATGCAGGACCGCATTGCTGCAGTCCTACCCATAGTGAGGGAACACATGGAGAAAGCTCAAGAAGCACAGAGGAATACATATAATAAGGGTGCTAGGGTCAGAATTTTTTCTCCAGGTGATAGGGTACTAGTTCTGGTTCCCACCGTGGAGAGTAAATTCCTTGCTAAATGGCATGGGCCATATGAGGTCTTGGAAAGAGTGGGAGAAGTAAATTATAAGGTAAGACAGCCAGGTAGGAGGAAACCTGAGCAAATTTACCATATAAACCTACTCAAGCCCTGGAAAGATAGAGAAGTCTTGTTAACCCTAGTACCCCCAGATCCGTCAGAGAATCAAGAAACTGACCCAGAGGTTAGCATAGCTGAAACCCTGTCTGTTCATCAGAAACGAGAGGTTCAGAATTTAGTGAAAAGAAACAAAGAAATCTTCTCTATACGGCCAGGTAGAACTAGCGTAATTGAACATGACCTAGTCTCTGAACCGGGGGTCCGAGTTAACCTTAAACCGTACCGAATCCCAGAGGCCAAAAGAAAGGCTATAAGTTTAGAGGTTAAAAAAATGCTAAAACTAGGTGTAATTGAGGAATCCCAAAGTGGGTGGAACAGCCCTATAGTCTTAGTCCCAAAGCCAGATGGTACAACAAGGTTTTGTAATGACTACCGGAAACTAAACGCGGTGTCAAAATTTGATACTTATCCTATGCCCAGGGTAGATGAACTTGTAGAGAGACTGGGCAAAGCCCGATATCTCACAACCCTAGACCTAACAAAAGGGTACTGGCAGGTTCCCCTCACAGAAAGGGCAAAAGAAAAGACAGCCTTCTCAACCCCAGACGGCCTCTTTCAGTATAAGGTGTTGCCTTTTGGCTTACATGGAGCTCCCGCCACATTCCAAAGAATGATGGATAACATTTTAAAACCACATGCTCGGTATGCTGCCGCCTACCTGGATGATGTGGTAATCCATAGTGAAGATTGGCAATCCCACCTTCCAAAGGTCCAAGCTGTGCTTGACGCAGTCCGGTCTGCTGGACTAACTGCTAACCCCGCTAAATGCACTATTGGTCTGGAGGAGGCCAAGTATCTGGGATATTCTATTGGCAGAGGTTTACTCAAACCCCAAACACTCAAAGTGGAGGCGATACAAAATTGGCCAAGGCCAGTTACAAAAAAACAAGTAAGGACCTTTTTGGGGTTAATTGGGTACTATAGAAGGTTTATTCCCAATTTTGCAACTAAGGCAACCCCACTAACTGACCTCACAAAAGCAAGAGGACCGCTAATGGTAAAGTGGTCCCCCGAAACCGAACAGGCCTTTAGAAGCCTGAAAGAAGCTCTCTGTGCCCAACCAGTGTTGGTCACACCTGACTTCTCCAAAGAGTTCGTAGTCCAAACCGACGCATCTGAGGTAGGGCTGGGGGCGGTACTCTCCCAGGAGTCTCAAGGTGAGGAGCACCCCATCCTTTATTTAAGTAGGAAACTAAATCCCCAGGAGAAAAATTACTCCATAGTAGAGAAAGAGTGTCTCGCAATAAAGTGGGCTGTAGAGACGCTCAAATACTACGGGGAGAAAATTCCGGTTGGTCACAGATCATGCACCCCTTACCTGGATGTGTCAAAACAGGGAAAAGAATGCTAGAGTGACCAGGTGGTTCCTAAGCCTACAACCCTTTAAATTTTCTGTGGAACACAGGTCAGGGCACAAACATGGCAATGCTGACGGGTTGTCAAGGATGCACTCCCTAATATCCATGGTCGCTCATCCCTCGAGGTCTGAGCTGGGGGGGAGGATATGTGACAGAAACCAGGGGATGGTAATAAATTCCGTATATAGGGCTCCCAGGATACTAGACAGTTTCTATCCTGTTTGGCCTGGGAGTGCAGCCTTATAATACATACACTCCATCCCACAGTTTGGCAAGCGCTGGAACTGAGGGATGAGAGATCCAGACCAGAGTTTGTCTGCTGCCTGATTTCTGTCACCTGTCATGCTAATTAGGAATCAGGTATGAAAGACTGATTTCCTGTTTGCTCTGGGCTCCCCACAAGAGCCAGGAGGCTGGAAGGCTGCTGAACTACAGAGGGGAGAAGCCTCTTCCCCAAACAGGTTCAATCTTTCTGTTCATTTGTGTAATACTGCAAAAGTACCGTGTTTTGATGTTGGAAGTGGAAAAGCCACTTCCAACCCTGAGTCAGGGATATCTAAGTTAAGTTATCGCTCAGGTGAGCAGCTTTTGTTTTGATCTGTTTTCTGTTGTATGCACTGTGGCAGTCTCAGTGCCTGGGACTGAATAAACCAGGCATAGCCTGTTTAAAGGAACAGTACGTGACGCCTCATCATTTAACCTACCCTAAAAGACCGTGTTCTAAACAGTCCCGGACAAACGACGGAGCCCCGGAGTAAGCCGTTTGTCACATATGGTGGAGAATGCGGGCAGAGCACTAGGGGGTCTGCGGGTTGAAGAACTTTGAAAAAAAAAAAAAAGTTTTTTCATCCTCTGCAAAGAAGATGGAAGACGTGGTGGGTGCGCTGGTACGCAATGTCGCTGCCCAGAAAGACGTGAATGAAACCCAGCAACAGCTGTTAATAGCCCAGCAAGAAACTAATGCAAACCAGCAGCAGACGAATGCAGCCCAGCAACAGCTGCTAATAGCCCAGCAAGAGATTAATGCCAACCAGCAACAGGCGAATGCCAACCAGCAACAGGCGAATGCAAACCAGCAACAGACGAATGAAGCCCTGCAAAACGCGAATGCAAACCAACAAGAGACAAACCGCTTGCTGAGAGAGGAGCAACAGCGGTTCGCTCAGGGCTTACAGCAGGAACTCGAGATCCTGAGGGGGACTATCAGTAACCTTCCACTGGCAGCGGCAGCCCCAGTTCCGAAAATGACCAGGGCAAGCCACTACCTTCAGAAGATGGGACCCTCGGATGATGTGGAAGCCTATCTTCTCACGTTTGAACGCACGGCACAGAGAGAGGGATGGCCAGAAGCTGAGTGGGCTGGTCTAATCGCACCCTTCCTAAGCGGCGAACCCCAGAAGGCTTACTTTGATCTAGAGCCAGCCGAAGCTAACGTCTATGCAAAATTGAAGTTCGAGATCCTCGCCCGCCTCGGCGTAACCACGGCTGTTCGCGCCCAAAGGTTTCACGCATGGTCCTTCACGATGGATAAAGCCACCCGAAGCCAGATGTATGACCTCATCCACCTCGCCCGGAAGTGGCTACAACCCGAGATCAACTCAGCCAGCCACATCGTGGAACGGTTGGTCATGGACCAGTTCTTGAGGAAACTTCCCTCTGCCTTACGCCGTTGGGTCAGTCGGAGTGACCCCCACAATGCGGATGAGCTTGTGGCCCTCGTAGAAAGGTACAATGCAGCAGAAGAGCACCCGCAACCCACAGTCGTGGAGCAACCCCACTACCCGAGGTTCCAGGACTCTTCCAGAGACGGTAAAAGGGTACCGGGGTTAAGGGGCGCTGAAGAGCGGCGACCACCTTCACGCAGCACCAGCAACAGTGGTTCGCACACTAAGGGCAATAGCCAACATGGGGAGCCGGGAAAAGGCTCTAAGTGGGACACAGACTATGTACCTAAATGTGTAAATTGTCATGAGAGGGGCCACACAGCAAAAATCTGCCCACTAAATGATGAGCCCATGCAATGCAACAGCGTGGAACCTTATTCGCTGTTGTCCCAATGTATGGGCCCTAGCCCAGAGGACCCCTTGAATAACCATCTGTGGGCATTTGTAAAGGTTAATGGTAAGAGGGTTCGGGCACTTCTTGACTCTGGGAGCATGGTCACACTAGTGTCCGAATACCTCTTGCCCATTAAGAAGAAACAGGGAAACAGTTCACAAAGAGTGGCAATTTGTTGTATACATGGGGATAATCATGAATATTCCACTGTTGATGTTTTTTTTGAAACAGAGTTTGGTTCTTTAGATTTCAAGGTGGGTATTGTACCCAAACTGGCACATGATGTGTTAATAGGGACTGACTTTCCCCATTTTCTAAAAATGTGGTCCCCCGCTCAGAATAGCGCCCAGAGTTCAATAGCGGACCATAACGAAGTATTAGAAGAAACAAATCCTTTCCCTTTTTCAGAAATGGAGGTTGACGAGGGCCCAAATAAGAAGGGGGAAAAGGAGGAGTGCTGTAAAATTCCCTTCCCCATCACTACTTTGGTAGGGAATACCCCAAATCAAGATGTTGAGCAGACACTTACCACCCCAGAACCGGATAAGACCCTCGCTGACCTAGAGGTCAGTCCTGGGAGTTTTAAGAAGGCCCAGTGGGAGGACCCCACATTAGCGGTAGCAAGGGGAAATATACGGGACCAGAATAGTACTCCTGGCCAACCAGATAGGTCACTTGCTTACCCCTACTTCGAGGTAGAGAACGACCTAGTATATCGGGTTGATAAAAGGAAATCAGTTACAACTAAACAATTGTTGGTATCACGGACATTCCGTAACGTAGTATTACACCTCGCACATAGTCATCCATTGGGGGGACACCTAGGGGTGGAAAAGACAAAAGAAAAGGTTCTCCGAAGCTTCTATTGGCCTGGGGTTCTGGCAGAAATTACGAATTATTGTTCCTCATGCCCAGAATGTCAGATCACCGCCCCGTTCAAGGCGTACCGCAGCCCATTGGTACCCCTTCCCATAATAGAGGTACCATTTGACCGGATTGCTATGGATCTAGTAGGACCCCTAATAAAGTCTGCTAGGGGACATCAGCATATATTGGTAATATTAGATTATGCCACCCGATATCCGGAGGCAGTTCCCCTACGTAGCACCTCAGCTAAAAACATAGCAAAAGAGTTAGTAGTTCTGTTTTCCCGGGTCGGGATTCCTAAAGAGATTCTATCTGACCAGGGAACACCATTTATGTCCCAAGTAACGAAAGAGCTATGTAAACTCCTAAAAATCAAGCATCTCAGAACCTCAGTCTATCATCCACAAACAGATGGTTTAGTGGAAAGGTTCAATAAAACCTTAAAGAGCATGTTACGGCGGGCGGTTGATAAAGATGGGAAAAACTGGGATTGTTTGTTACCGTACCTGTTATTTGCCATTAGGGAAGTTCCCCAATCATCCACAGGCTTCTCCCCGTTTGAACTATTGTATGGCCGACACCCAAGGGGCTTACTGGATATAGCCAAAGAGACTTGGGAACACGAGGTTACCCCTTACAGAAGTGTAATAGAGCATGTTGCCCAGATGCAGGACCGCATTGCTGCAGTCCTACCCATAGTGAGGGAACACATGGAGAAAGCTCAAGAAGCACAGAGGAATACATATAATAAGGGTGCTAGGGTCAGAATTTTTTCTCCAGGTGATAGGGTACTAGTTCTGGTTCCCACCGTGGAGAGTAAATTCCTTGCTAAATGGCATGGGCCATATGAGGTCTTGGAAAGAGTGGGAGAAGTAAATTATAAGGTAAGACAGCCAGGTAGGAGGAAACCTGAGCAAATTTACCATATAAACCTACTCAAGCCCTGGAAAGATAGAGAAGTCTTGTTAACCCTAGTACCCCCAGATCCGTCAGAGAATCAAGAAACTGACCCAGAGGTTAGCATAGCTGAAACCCTGTCTGTTCATCAGAAACGAGAGGTTCAGAATTTAGTGAAAAGAAACAAAGAAATCTTCTCTATACGGCCAGGTAGAACTAGCGTAATTGAACATGACCTAGTCTCTGAACCGGGGGTCCGAGTTAACCTTAAACCGTACCGAATCCCAGAGGCCAAAAGAAAGGCTATAAGTTTAGAGGTTAAAAAAATGCTAAAACTAGGTGTAATTGAGGAATCCCAAAGTGGGTGGAACAGCCCTATAGTCTTAGTCCCAAAGCCAGATGGTACAACAAGGTTTTGTAATGACTACCGGAAACTAAACGCGGTGTCAAAATTTGATACTTATCCTATGCCCAGGGTAGATGAACTTGTAGAGAGACTGGGCAAAGCCCGATATCTCACAACCCTAGACCTAACAAAAGGGTACTGGCAGGTTCCCCTCACAGAAAGGGCAAAAGAAAAGACAGCCTTCTCAACCCCAGACGGCCTCTTTCAGTATAAGGTGTTGCCTTTTGGCTTACATGGAGCTCCCGCCACATTCCAAAGAATGATGGATAACATTTTAAAACCACATGCTCGGTATGCTGCCGCCTACCTGGATGATGTGGTAATCCATAGTGAAGATTGGCAATCCCACCTTCCAAAGGTCCAAGCTGTGCTTGACGCAGTCCGGTCTGCTGGACTAACTGCTAACCCCGCTAAATGCACTATTGGTCTGGAGGAGGCCAAGTATCTGGGATATTCTATTGGCAGAGGTTTACTCAAACCCCAAACACTCAAAGTGGAGGCGATACAAAATTGGCCAAGGCCAGTTACAAAAAAACAAGTAAGGACCTTTTTGGGGTTAATTGGGTACTATAGAAGGTTTATTCCCAATTTTGCAACTAAGGCAACCCCACTAACTGACCTCACAAAAGCAAGAGGACCGCTAATGGTAAAGTGGTCCCCCGAAACCGAACAGGCCTTTAGAAGCCTGAAAGAAGCTCTCTGTGCCCAACCAGTGTTGGTCACACCTGACTTCTCCAAAGAGTTCGTAGTCCAAACCGACGCATCTGAGGTAGGGCTGGGGGCGGTACTCTCCCAGGAGTCTCAAGGTGAGGAGCACCCCATCCTTTATTTAAGTAGGAAACTAAATCCCCAGGAGAAAAATTACTCCATAGTAGAGAAAGAGTGTCTCGCAATAAAGTGGGCTGTAGAGACGCTCAAATACTACGGGGAGAAAATTCCGGTTGGTCACAGATCATGCACCCCTTACCTGGATGTGTCAAAACAGGGAAAAGAATGCTAGAGTGACCAGGTGGTTCCTAAGCCTACAACCCTTTAAATTTTCTGTGGAACACAGGTCAGGGCACAAACATGGCAATGCTGACGGGTTGTCAAGGATGCACTCCCTAATATCCATGGTCGCTCATCCCTCGAGGTCTGAGCTGGGGGGGAGGATATGTGACAGAAACCAGGGGATGGTAATAAATTCCGTATATAGGGCTCCCAGGATACTAGACAGTTTCTATCCTGTTTGGCCTGGGAGTGCAGCCTTATAATACATACACTCCATCCCACAGTTTGGCAAGCGCTGGAACTGAGGGATGAGAGATCCAGACCAGAGTTTGTCTGCTGCCTGATTTCTGTCACCTGTCATGCTAATTAGGAATCAGGTATGAAAGACTGATTTCCTGTTTGCTCTGGGCTCCCCACAAGAGCCAGGAGGCTGGAAGGCTGCTGAACTACAGAGGGGAGAAGCCTCTTCCCCAAACAGGTTCAATCTTTCTGTTCATTTGTGTAATACTGCAAAAGTACCGTGTTTTGATGTTGGAAGTGGAAAAGCCACTTCCAACCCTGAGTCAGGGATATCTAAGTTAAGTTATCGCTCAGGTGAGCAGCTTTTGTTTTGATCTGTTTTCTGTTGTATGCACTGTGGCAGTCTCAGTGCCTGGGACTGAATAAACCAGGCATAGCCTGTTTAAAGGAACAGTACGTGACGCCTCATCATTTAACCTACCCTAAAAGACCGTGTTCTAAACAGTCCCGGACAAACGACGGAGCCCCGGAGTAAGCCGTTTGTCACAATATATATATATATATACACACACACACATATACACACACACACACGTGTATGTGTGTATAAAACAGACTATATATATACATATAGTATGATATATATATATACATACTATATGTGTATGTATATATATATATATATAAATATATATATGTATATATATATATATATGTATATATATATATATATATATATATATATATATATATATACGACTATTAAGGTTAAAGATAATGGTGAAATACAGGGTTGCAGACCTGTCTAAGACATGCAAATGAATATACAGGAATATTTACAGTATATATATATATATATATATGGCCACCAGAATACCAAGAAGTGATCTCCTTGAATACAAACAGAAGGAGACAAGCGACAGGGTTCCTTTGGTGGTCACATATAACCCACACCTAGGAGACCTACGCAAGATCGCCAGGAAACTACAACCCATCCTCCAGGAAGATACAAGACTGCAACAGGTCTTCCCTGAAGCACCCTTATTATCATACAGACAACCCCATAATCTCAAGAATATTATGGTGAGGAGTAAAGTATTCAGCAGTACAACTGAATGCGGGACAAAACCATGCCAGGACCCAAGATGCAAAACCTGCGCAATGCTCTACACAGCGGACACAATACAAATACCACACAAGAATCGGGAATACAAAATCAGAGGAGGGTTCACCTGTTCCTCCAGCAATGTCGTGTACCTCATCATGTGCATGAAATGCCCAGGGGGCTGCTACTACATAGGTGAGACAGGACAGGGGCTAAACAAGAGAATGAACCTGCATCGCCACAGCATCACACGCGGAACAAGAGACAGTCCTGTTGGCGAACATTTCTCTGACTCTGGCCATAAGATGAACGATCTGAGGGTTGCCATACTCAAAGGTAATCTTAAAACCCCGAAAGAGAGACGGTTGCATGAATACAAATTTATGCAACTGTTCGGGACACTTAGCAGTGGCCTAAACAGAGATCGAAATTTTATGAGTCATTACTGACACTAGCGAACTCTCTTCCCATGAGCGCTAAAGGCCATGTCTGTACATACTGTGCTATATGTATGCACACACAGCTGTGTCTCACACATACTAATACTCCTTATTTTTCCATCCATATACACCAATAGGGACCACATAGTATCCACACACACTTTTAGTTGTGCTACAAACTCTCACATTTCCACACCCACCCACACCATTTATATCCCTCTCACTCCACACACACTTTGTGTAGAGCACTGTTTATACTGTGGGCTCTCCATTCATTTTTATTCACACTGATACACATACACACTCTTTCTTCACTTGCTTTCAGTTACCCTTTGACACCTCTAGCCATAAAACACATCCACACCGGGGGAAGGAGAAGCACAGATAACATTCCAAGAGACACTGTTTTTAAGTTATCCTTGCTTCATTCATTGTAACATCGCCGGAAGAAGAGATCAGTGTATCTCGAAAGCTCGCACAAATAAAAGCATTTCGTTAGCCACAGAACGGTATCATCTATTTATTTTTTGATTATTGAAGCTCGGCTAACACAGTACTGATACCTCTACATGTATATATATATATATATATATATATATATATATATATATATATATATATATATATATATGTGTTCAAATAACGGGGGGAAAAAAGGGGGGAAGGTGGGGAAAAAAACCTCGCATCTACTTTTGCAATATTAATGCCACCATAAGCCAATAAATAACTTACATCAGTAAGAATTGGCGGTGCTCACGGGTTGTAAATAGTATGAGTGAAAAGAGAAAAAAGTAACCCGTATGGGAGCACTCAGGTATGCAGATTAACATATAGTATTTTATTTATTTGACACAGTGCAAAAAAGGATAAGTAAACAGTACATGATTAAAAACACTTAAAAAAGGCTAGGACCCCTGTCACGGGTACTACCCATAGACACAAGTGGGCAAAACTAGGGAATGACTCAAATTGTCAACCCTTAACATGAAAATGGATAGTGACTCAAGAAACACTTGGATCGGTCAGAATAAATCACAACAGCTTAATGGGTTCACAGGCACCTATACAAAGCTAAAGATAATACGTACTACACACCAATGAAGTGACTAGTCAAAATATAAATGACAATCTTAAACCATCATGAATCTGCTTGAGCATACAATTATGTAACCAATACCAACAGCACAAATTAATCACTTGAAGGAAAAAGGTGGCATGATGGGATGAAGTCACTAGATGTGTAGAGCAATGAAGTGTGTGAATAGCATGTATGGAAAATTGCCTGATGAACACCTATTAGATAACCTTGTGTGTGTTGTCAGTATCCATAATGAAAAAATAGAGTGTCACAGTCCAGAGATTAGTTGCACCAGTGCTGGGTAGCATAGTTACGTGAACATCTGTCAGGGGTCCTGCCTAGCACCCCCACTCCGACGCGTTTCGTCCAGAGACTTAGACTTGGAGTGGGGGTGCGTCGGAGTGGGGGTGCTAGGCAGGACCCCTGACAGATGTTCACGTAACTATGCTACCCAGCACTGGTGCAACTAATCTCTGGACTGTGACACTCTATTTTTTCATTATGGATACTGACAACACACACAAGGTTATCTAATAGGTGTTCATCAGGTAATTTTCCATACATGCTATTCACACACTTCATTGCTCTACACATCTAGTGACTTCATCCCATCATGCCACCTTTTTCCTTCAAGTGATTTATTTGTGCTGTTGGTATTGGTTACATAATTGTATGCTCAAGCAGATTCATGATGGTTTAAGATTGTCATTTATATTTTGACTAGTCACTTCATTGGTGTGTAGTACGTATTATCTTTAGCTTTGTATAGGTGCCTGTGAACCCATTAACCCGTTGTGATTTATTCTGACCTATCCAAGTGTTTCTTGAGTCACTATCCATTTTCATGTTAAGGGTTGACAATTTGAGTCATTCCCTAGTTTTGCCCACTTGTGTCTATGGGTAGTACCCGTGACAGGGGTCCTAGCCTTTTTTAAGTGTTTTTAATCATGTACTGTTTACTTATCCTTTTTTGCACTGTGTCAAATAAATAAAATACTATATGTTAATCTGCATACCTGAGTGCTCCCATACGGGTTACTTTTTTCTCTTTTTACTCATATATATATATATATATATATATATATATATATATATATATTGCGCGCGCACACACACATATAACGTTTTATCCAACTTTTTCATTTATCATTTGTAGAGAAAATGAACATTGTCGCCAGAAGCGCTATTTTTTCAAAATGTAACATCTCTACTAGTGTAAAATGATACTTCATATAAAGCAGGTTATGGGACCCAGTATAAAATGACTATAATGTCTCTTATCACATCCCAGTATATGGATACTTTCTATTATCACAAGCTGCTAACATGTGACAGGGCTCAGAGTCTGAGCCCAGAATGTGACATACTGAACATTCTCATTCTAAATTTCAAAAAATATTGTGTTGATTTCTGACCTGACTGCCGTGGTTACAGCTCAACCACTCTGTTCTACTGCATGTCACCACTTTCTGCCACAACCAGCTGACGGTGGATCTGCAAGGAGTTCAACGCTCATTGGCATCACATCTGTGGCTTGGTTAACGTATCATTTCTCCAGCTTTTTATTGTATTGTTTTGAAGTAGATTATATTTATTTATTTGAATAGATATTTATTTAGTTTAATAGATATTTATTTAGTTAAATAGATTATATTTGTAAGTTTAATAAGTTATATTTTTTAGTTTAATAAGTTATATTTCTTAGTTTAATAAATTATATTTCTTAGTTTAATAAGATATATTTGTTAGTTTAATAAATTATATTTGTTAGTTAATAGATTATATTTGTTAGCACAGTAGATTATATTTACTAGTATTTAAGTCTCCCCCTCAGTGCCCCATTAGCACCCGTGCGCATATTTCACATCTTTTCGGAGTCGCTTATTTTTTAGACCCTCGGAGCCGAAACCTAAAGGGGTCAGCTAAGAAACTCCGGATCAAGAGGAGCCGCACAGTTTAAAGACAGAACATTTCCAAGGGAGATGGAGACAATTTGGGTAAGATCTGATTAAAGGACAACCTTTGGGGAAGGAAAGGGTGACGCGGGAGTGTAAGAGGGGGGTGAGAGAGCAAGGTGCTGTGTCAGATTGGGGCAGAGCAAGAGAACGCAAAAATGATGGGGATTTGCTGCACACTAAAAAAAACAATTAGTCATACTTTTACCGGTGCCCCTTAGTCTCAGGGAAGACCGGCATTTCGTCCAATGTATACAATATGATTGATGGAAAAGGGCACACGGATTTGAATAAAAAAAGATAATTTATTGTGCCACAGACTACAATGTTTCGGCTGCTGGCCTTTCTTTACTGGCTTTAGTGGGTTTAGCCACTTTACCTGAGAAAGGCCAGCAGGCTGAAATGTTGTTGTCTATGGCAATGCAAGAGAAAACAGGTTGGGGGGGTGGGTTCTCGCAAGGTCGCCGACCCATGGGTGAGTGTCCCCGGTGGCAACTAGTCCTGGACCCCGGGAAAGCTGTCTGTGGCCCATACAAGCTGAGTAACATGTAGAAAGGACACATGTATGTTCAGAATGAGTTAGCATGGTATTTTGAGAGGCATCATAGCAGGTCAGTGCAAGTCAGTGCAGAGCACTGCAAGGTCAGTCAATATGAGGAAGGGTCCGATGGAGGATCCCAGAATATCTCTTAAAGCAGGGGTGCGCAAATCGAGGGGTGCGACATTTTCTTGGGGAGGAGGGAGGAGGGGCTCGGCGCTTACAGTGGCCCCTCGCTCTTCCCCACAGCATTTAAATTAAATGCCGGAAATCGCACGCAAGGCCTCTGTAAGTTCCCTTTCCTTGTCTCCGGCGGCTTCTGGAGACAGCAACGTGGCGTCACATGATGTGGCATTGCCATAGCAACGTGATATCACATGACGTCGTTATATCAGAACGTCGGAGACAAGGTGGGGAGGGTGGAGGGGGGAGCAGGGGAAAATGGTTGCGCAACCCTGTCTTAAAGCATTGTCTTGCATACAGATCAGAGGCGAAGAATGGATATGGATATCCGATGTGAAGGTGGAAATAATACTGAGATCACTACCGCTAAGACCGATTCGATGGAAGAAGGTGAGTGATGAAATAGCCGTCACTGTGTAACTCTTCCAATTACCTGCAACTTCATGCAAAGAAATAGCAACGCTTGTTTTTAACGCATTAAGCACCTAATGGGGAATTCAACTGCTGAGAGTTTAAGGGAGTTACTCACCAAACTCAGCGACGTTTCTGTGTCTCTGTGATAACTCCCCCAGGACATGCTTGAAAACCAGAGGTAACTCAATGTATTTTTGATAAATAGAAACATGACCTTCTGGGGAGGGGTATATAATGGGTACTGGGCCTGGTGAGGTGGGTATAACGGGTTCTGGGCCTTGTGAGGTGGGTATAACGGGTACTGGGCCTGGGGAGGGGCGTATAGCAGGGTACTGGGCCTTGGGAGGGTTGTATAACTGGGTACTGGGCCTTGGGAGGGTTGTATAACTGGGTACTGAGCCTGGGGAGGTGGGTATAATGGGTATTTGCCCTGTGGAGGGCGGTATAACGTGGTATTGGGGAGGGGGTATAAGTGGCACAGGAGCTCTTGCGATACAGAGTATCACTGTCCCTGGTTACAAACACTTCATGTCTCCTGCAGATCAGGACACGCACGAAGGTGGTGCCCTTTGTGCCACCAGACGACGAGGCGGGCTACGAGGCGGACGACGAGGCATACGATAAAGCGGGCGTCAAGTGGTGCGAAGAGGTGGGCTACAAGGCGGCCGATGAGGCAGACGACGAAGCGGATGTCAAGTCTGGCGACGTGGTGGACGATGGCCTAGGAGAATACGAGAGGTGTGGACGGATCTGCTGCTTCACCTTTTTTAGGCGGAGGAGAAGACCCCGGGAGCAGGTAGCAGAATACGAGAGGTGCGGACAGATCTGCTGTTTCACCTTTTTTAGGCGGAGCAGCAGACCCCGGGAGCAGGTAGCAGAGGAGCCAGGGCGTAGATCCAGGGGTATTCTAGGGGCCATGAGAAGTTGGTTTGACCGCAGGAGAGGCAGATAAGATCAGGAAGGCTGCGGGAGGGGCAGGTACTATAGGGAGATTGGGATATTGGGCGTGAGAGGGTGAGAGAGAACAAGGAGCAGGGCCGGAGCACGGGTTTCATGCGCCCCAGGCGAAACTTAAAATTTGTGCCCCAGTTGTATAAAAAATAATAAGATAAATAAAATAATAAAATAAACAGTGGCGTAGCTATCGGGGCTGCAGGGGGTGCGACCGCACCCCAGCGCGACGCAAAATAAAAATAAAAGGGCGCCAAAATACTGGATAAAAAAAAGAATAATAATTTAAAAAAAAAGATAAATAAATTAGAAATAATAAGAGGAAAAAATAATAATGATTATTAATGCGCCCCTAGGACCTTTGCGCGCTAGGCGACCGCCTAATGGCCGGCCGGCCCTGCGAGGTATGCGGGAGGAAAAGGGGTGAATGGGATAGATATGCAGGGGAATGGGGGAGCAGGTGAGTTATACACAGGGGCACAAGGGCCCCATCACCCGCATCTCTATATACTGAGTGTGCCCCTGTGTATAACAACGCTGATCTGTGCTGTTCCATCTGATCTCACTGCGCAGTGATCCAGGGACCATCCGATCGCCATTTAATGGGGTCAGGAAGGAATTTTTTCCCCCCATTGCACAGCAGGGGTTATGTTTCGCCTTCCTCTGGATCACAGCAACAAACTGCCCTTTGTGCATGAATTATCAGTGAGATCTTTATACACCCTGCATTGGTCTTCACTCCTTGCTGCCGGAGGGGCCTGCAGTGCATTGCTCTGCGTGTTACTATATCGCTCTGCAATGTGCTGCAGGCCCCTACCAGCAAAGAGATTAATTATTTCAATAAAATACTCTCTTTAATCCAACCTATGTGTAGTGTCTTTTCTATCCGTTGTATCTATTGCTAACAGCTCAGTGATTCTTCCCCAGGTCGCTGCACTAGTGTCACACTGCCAAGCCAGGTGTGAGGGAGATTTATAGGGTCACATATACACTTCTGCCAAAACACGAGTGCAAACAGGAAGCCCCTCTGATCTGTCATATCTTTTATAACACAAAACAGTATCTAAAAAGGTAAAAAGAACATACATGGGATTCTGCTACAAATATCTCTCTAATTACAAACCAATTAGCAAATCATTCAGATTAGAGTCGAGCGAAAAGAAAGGGTTAAGTATCTCATGTACAGTATATGCAGTGTAGGCTGTTCTGCGCATTACATGCAGGGGACAACGTTTAGGGGATATAAGTAATGCTGATCTCAGAGCTGACCGGCTGACCTGCTCTACCGGCTGATCTGCTCTACTGGCTGACCGGCTGACCTGCTCTTCTGGCTGACCGGCTGACCTGCTCTACTGGCTGACAGGCTGACCGGCTCTACCGGCTGACCGGCTTCCCTTCTTCCAGCTAACTGACCTGAATTGTGGCCCCTGTATCTCCCAATTAAACGTTTTATTGGCATATTCTTGTTTGACTCGTTCTATACAGACATTTTCTATACATTCATTGTGGGATTTGATAACATCTGTAAGATCTCTCAGAACATCACATTCTGTACGTTTGTGCTGAATATTTTTCCATTCTCAATTTACTTAGGGGCCTATGCAGAGAGCAGCGCTGGAAATAATTGGAATTGGTAATAAATTGTACCTGTAATGGCGTGATTTTATCTCCATATGCAGAAAGGTCAGAAAACTGCATTTAAAATCATGCTTGATTATGGAGAGTTTCAACCGGCGAGATGCGCGCTGGTGAAACATGTTTGAAAAAAAGCGCGTTTTTTTTTTTTCTTTTCACTCTCGCCGGTGAGCTCCAGTTTCCTGCCAACTTTTGTTGGCGGAGCTAATTGTAGAATTTCTCTCCATTTTAATGGCGCGAACAGCCCCTAGATGGCGATCGTACCTTTCTGCATACGGCCCTTTTCAAAACTGGCGAGATTTTGGTTCTCGCCAGCCGTGCGGCGAGTTCTACTAAAAAAAAATAAAAAAATGGCGCTTTTTACTCAACTCGCCATTTCCAACCTTATTATAGCCATATAGCGCTAAAAAACGCCGAAATTTCCGTTCGCGCTGCTCTCTGCATAGGCCCCTTAATATTAGTTTTTGGCTTCAATTATTTATATCGAGCCCAAAATACCTTTATACAGAATGCTGTTCCCCTTATCCCACAAATGCTGCTTCATTAAAGCCCAGGGGTGGCACTTTGTGCATTCTCAAACTTTTAGGCAACATCCCTAATTTCCAAAAGTGGGATAAAATCTGTGCATATTTAAATGGTTAATTTTTCCATTTTTCCATTGTGACAAAATATCAATTTTCTCACTCAGACTCCTAAATCCCTCCCCAAATATATCCGTTTCACATAAAAGTGTGTGCGCTTCTCCTTCCGCCTAACTGGCATGTCGTCCTTACGGGCGCCACTCCTTGCAACTCCACGCTGCCCTCCAGTGGCTAAAGAAATAAGATACATTTACTATACTCGTCTGGCAGCTGCTCCCGTATAAGGTGGGTAACTCTGTATTAGGGGTCTAGGTAGAGTATATTTTATACTTATGTCGGATAGATGAGGAATTTATATTGTGAGTGGCCTTAGATCTTATCCTATATGCACGCAGCCCTCGCCTCTCTGACCTTGAACACATACTTCAATCTGATTTTTTGAGACTTGAAACTGGATTTCCCAAAACAAACTGATTTTAAACACTGACAAGACTGTAACAATGGTATTTGGGACCAGAGCTAAATTGCTAAAGCTGCCAATGACAGAGCTTCAGATAAAAACCAGCTCTAATACCATCCTAGCCCCTGTTACTGGTTTGAAATATCTGGGCATATAGTTCAACTCCCATTTAACATTTGGGTTGCACATTGATACCCTGACATCCAAATCCTATGCCAAACTAGGTGTACTTTACAGGAACAAATCCTCCCTAAGGCCCTCATGCAGTAATCGCCTACAGCGATTCAGTAAGCCCAGAGAAGCTGGCGATTAGAGCAAAAATAACCGTTTTTTTTTTTGCCGGAAAATAAATAAATAAATAAAATCGGCAGACGCGCGGTGATAAGCCACTTTTCGGCACTGATCGCCAGTTTTTCAAACACGCTCAATTCTATAAGCCCTGATCAGCTTATTGCGGCTGATCGCCACTTTAAAATTGCTGTTTCTTCTCCAAATTGTCCCGCCACAAAAGTTGGCAAGAAGGTGGGGTGAAGCTGCGATGAAAATAACATGCATGTGTCCCAGAGCTGATATCCATTAATATCAGCACCAGAGACCCCCGGCATGAATCCCATGCATAAAAAATGCATTTACAGGCAACTTCATTACCGCCAAGGCAATGAAGGGGTTATATACCCGTGCCAGGCTTATTGTGGGTAGCGGGGGTGGGAGAAGGTGGTATTTGGCCCTGGGTGGGTGTTTAGGCCTTGCCAGGGGGTTGGGGGATGACTTAACCTCTTCTTTAACTTAGTGGTTAATACCGCTAAGGTAATGAAGGGGTTAACCCCTCCCACTACCCCCCCACCCGGTAGGCCTAAACACCCATCCTTGGGGCCAATACCCCGTTCACCCACCCCCGCTACCCACAATAAACACAAATACACATAACAGCCCCACTGGCCACCTCCTAGGTCCCTAATAAACCATTACAATATTCATAAAACCATTATTTTGTTTACCCCCAGGATTATTACATGGGGTTAGGGCTATGTTATTTAGTGAGGGGTTGTATGTTTGTATTTGTAAGGACAGGCAAGGCCGGAGCCAGATGGGGTTCTCCTGCCTCTGTCCTCCCTGTCTCCTGACCCTTCCTGTAGCCGGACAAAGAAGAAGAAGCAGGCACACGGTCTTACTCAAAGGAGGTTTAATATGCCATAAAGTCCAACGTTTCGGCAGTCAAATACTGCCTTTCTCAAGGTGAAGGCTACCAAACACAAGAAACAGTCACAATATATACCACCCCCCCTGATACTCACCCCTCCCGGCTCTGCCACATAACCAGGATGCTGACGCCCACCTGATGACGTCAGAGCTACCATATGGCGCCCCCTAGTGACGTCAGACGTCTAGGTCTAAATCCCTGGCAATACAGCATAGAGCTGTCTTGGAGGACTGCAGCCACAGCCACACATGGGGGAGTGTTCAGTCTGGGGAGAGGTGTGGCTGTGGCTGCAGTCCTCCAAGACAGCTCTATGCTGTATTGCCAGGGATTTAGACCTAGACGTCTGACGTCACTAGGGGGCGCCATATGGTAGCTCTGATGTCATCAGGTGGGCGTCAACATCCTGGTTATGTGGCAGAGTGGGGTGATATAGGACCGGTATCTGTTAGACTTCCATCGCCCTATCTTTTGTATCGCAGCTACTGACAGCCCCGCGCGTGATGCTTCCGTTGCCGCCCCAATCCGGAACGAATGTGTCCCGTATTGTGCCTCGTCGAGGCCCTGGTGTCTTAGACACATGCGGAAAACCCACAGGTACTGGAATCTAGATAACGGTACCCCGTCCGCGTGAAGGAGCAGGGGGCCCTGACCGTCTGGCCTGCATGCCAAGTATTCCCTGAGCGTGCTCACTGGGCAAAATTTGGTCCCTGGTAGCCCTAGCAAAGATATCCACGCTCCCCTTCCCCGCTGGTCTGTTTTTGACCTTTTCACGTGTAGTTTGACCCACCCTTCCCCTAAGACTATGTCCTCAAACTGCATCCCTCCCTCGCCTTGCGCGACGCGCACACCAACTCCCCAGCTCGCAGTGCTGCGAAGAAAGCCAATGCAAACGTCAGCCGGAAAAGTTTCGCCTCCAACCCCGATAGGCACACTCTGTCTGTGGCCTGCATTAAACCTTCTAATATCGCTGGTGTCACTGGCCGTCTGCTGTCATTTGTCGCCGTCCCCTTTGTTAACCCCGCTAGGACCCTTTTGATGATAAACGCCTTCGTTGGGTCCCCCTTGCCCTCTAGCTGCAAAAAGAAGGAGACTCCTGTCACTTTTTTCCCTATGGATCCTCCCGATAAACCCCCTGCCCTTAAGTTTAGGACAAATGATAGCAAGGTCCCGACTCCCAATACATCGAGACCCAATTCCCCTGCCAGACTTTGATAATCGCGCCACGCTGCCGAATAGGCCCGCCACGTACCCGGAGCCAGCGATGATCGTACCAACGAGGTCACTTGGTCGTCGCCAGCACCCAAAGGTCTGCAGGGCATGGACTGCCGATTAGGTCCGCCCCGGGGGCCAGTCTCCGAAACAGCGCCATCTGTAACCGGGATAAGGCATCAGCAATGTTATTCACCACCCCCGGGACATGTCGAGCCTTGAACGCTATGTTCAATTGCAAGCATGCCAGTACGAAACAGCGCAGAAGGGACAGCACCGGCGGGGAGCGTGAGCCGAAATTGTTCACGGCTTCCACTACACCCATGTTGTCTGTCCAAAAAATTACTTGCTTATTCGCGAATAAGTGACCCCACAGGCGCACTGCGACGAGCAAGGGAAATAGTTCCAAGAACGCCAAGTTCTTAATGAGCGGCGTCCCCCGCCAGTGGGGAGGCCACCGCTCCGCGCACCATGCCCCACCGAAGTAGGCCCCAAAACCGACTGACCCTGAGGCGTCTGTAAACAACTGCAACTCTGTGTTGTTGGATGGGGGACCTCGCCACAAGGTTCTGCCGTTATAATCCTTTAAAAAACGCAGCCACACCGTCGAGTCCTTTCGGATTTCGGCGGTGATGCGGATGAAGTGGTTGGGTCGTCTCACCCCGACCGTTGCTGCGGAGAGGCGCCTGGTGAAAACCCTCCCAGCCGGCATTACGCGCGCAGCAAATACTAAGTGGCCTAGCAGCGCCTGGAAGTGCCTCAATGATGTTTTCTTGAGAGCTATGAATTCGCGGAGAAGCCTGCTGAGGGCGACCAGCTTCTCCGGAGGGAGCCTGTACTCCATCGCCTCAGAGTCGATTTCTATGCCCAAAAAGGTAAGAGTGTTTGTTGGCCGCACCGTCTTCTCGTCGGCCAAAGGAACGCCGAACTCACGCGCCAGGGCTGAAAATTCAAACAGCCACCTAGCGCATAAGTCCGAACCCCTGGGGCCAACAAAAAGGAAGTCGTCCAAGTAGTGCATGACCCCCGCTGCTTGCACCCTCTTCCGGGCCACCCATTCTAGGAAGGTGTTAAATGTCTCGAAATAAAAACAAGAAAGCGCCCCGCCCATTGGTAAGCATAAGTCTATGTAGTACTGACCTTCGAGCATGCAGCCTAGCAAATGAAAGCACTCGGGGTGGACTGGCAAGTGTCTGAAGGCCGATTTGATGTCAGCTTTTGACATTAGAGCCCCTTCTACCATCCTTTCCACCAGCGCTGCGGCTTGATCGAAGTTCGCGTAAGACACCGAACACAACTCCCTGTCAATGCCGTCGTTTACCGACGACCCCTCGGGGTAGGATAGGTGTTGTATCAACCTATACTCCCCAGCCTCTTTTTTTGGGGACCACTCCCAATGGGGAAATCCTGAGACTAGGCAAGGGAGGGGACTCGAAGGGGCCAGCCATCCTTCCCAATTGGACTTCCTTCCAGACCTTTTCCCTAGCTACGTCACCGTGTGTCCTGACCGATTTCAAGTTCCGACTAAACTCAGATCCCGCTTGATATTCAAACGGGATCCTAAACCCCTCCTTAAACCCAGCTAAGAGTAGCTGGGCTGCTTCCCTATTGGGATACCTTGCTAGCCACGGTGCCAAATTGGCGATGATTATTGGTGTCGCTACCCTCGCGTCCAAACTTCCGCCCTTCGCTCCTCCCCCTGCGACCGCCCTTCTTAAAACACTTTGCCTGGGCGTGGCGGCCGCCGCAAAAGGAGCAGATGTGTTGGAAACGGCAGTTGTCGTACGTGCAGTTGGACAGGTTAAACGGCCAACAGACGCCCGAGTTGGTGCGCAGCGACTGGCTAGTCCCTGGTACGTTATTCCGCCATGTCCCCCTACCTCCGGTGCCGCTCCCTCGAAAGGAATCTGCCCCGCCCCCAGACACAAACTGCAAATAAAGGTTGACGTCCTTGACGTTCCATGGTATCACCACCTCTTGGGCCTTTATTGATTGCCTAAAGCACTGGTCATATGTCCACCAACCCGTTCCCCCGTAAGCGTGGTGTGCTTCCTCGATCATGTCGTGATACGTAAAGAGCGAGGCGCACGCCTGGGGATCCTTCTCCCCAATTACTCCAGCCAGGATAACAAATGCCTTAGACCAATTGCGAAAGGTGTGTGGGAAAAGCCTCTTTTCCACATCCACCTTCTTCGCTTCCCCCGTCTTTGAGGACGCGGCCAACGCCTGCCTCCCTGTAGCCTGGTAGCAGAGATAATATATCTACGTACTCCCCGGCCCATATCTTGTCCTTCACCTCTTTCAGCAAGTGCAAGCCCACTGAGCTAGGTCTGGATGTATAAGAGACCTTATATGCCGCATCGGGCATCCTCTTATCCTTGGCTAGCTCCTCTGAGGCGGGTGCCGCCTGAGGGAGGGGGAGCGTGGAGGATGGTGAGTCCACTAGCCCGGCCAGCCCACCGGCCCCTAGAGGTGTGTTGTTAACCGCCTGCGGGGGAACCGCGGCCACTGCCGCTGCTGGAACTACAGGTGTCGCTACCGCTGGTGCCGCCCCCAATGCTGGCGCTACGACTGTCGCTATAGCTGTAGCTATCGCCGCTGCTGATGCGATTAGCGTTGCTAGAACTGGCGCTGCGCTTATCGCTGGTGTCACTACTGCTGGTGACTCTGCCGGTGCATGAGCATCAACAGCTGACTCTGGAACCAGCCTTCTTCCTTGCTTCGCGCGTCAGCCTGCAGTTGTATGATTTTGTCTACGAAGTACATTCTGATTGATGCGCTAAGTGTCGCGGGAGTGTCATTTCAATTTGCGTGATTTAACTATGTGTTCCGTCTACTGAGTTTTTCTGTGAGTATGGGAAGTATCGAGGGCCGACGGAGGCGGATCCGATCCGGATGAAAACTGAATTGCTACTCGCACGAGGTACCGAAACTGACTGAAAGAAACATGAATTGATATGTTATCATCGATACATGGGACCTCCTGCTAACCGAAGAAGGGGGGTTAGGCCTGCTATTTGCAACCGCCCCTTTACCCCCTTCCCGCATGCATATTTGCTATACCAGCATATTTTCCTGATCGTGCCCAGTCAGGGAGTGGGATTACCCGCACCATCCCTGGCCATGCGCTGAACAGGAAGTGGGATTACCCACACCAAACCAGAGGCATGCGGCCCTGTGCTGAACAGAGAGTGGGGGGTTACCCGTCCATAGCAGGGCCATGTGCTGAACAGGAAGTGGGGTTACCCATACAACCGCAGGGCCGTATATTAAACAGGAAATGGGATTACCCATACGATAGAGGGAGCCAAGTGCTGAACAGGAAGAGGGATTACCCATGCCCTACGCTGAACAAGAAGTGAAATTAACCCCTACACGCGTTATACCTCTGCCTGCAGCATAACGCACCGTATACCCCATGTCGTCCTGAATGTAGCATGTAACGCTGGACCAATACAGCACATGACCCCCAAAGGCAGTATATACATACCCCTATGCTCCACGCAATGGCCCGAAGCCAAGCATGCAGCATATACGCCATATAATCCAAACCCGTCATGTAACCGCGCATGTGGTCTATAAACATTATATTCAGAACCCAGCACGTAACCGTGATCGCAGTGTATGCCATATAATCAAAATACGGCACGCCACCACGCCTGCGGTACCGTATACACCCCTGTAACCCAAATACCGCACATTATAACACTGACTGTAGCATATATACCCGTTATAATCCAATACGGCGCGTAACCTTGAATGCAGTATATCCACTATACCCGCCATGTAACCCACTTAAAGCACATTATAACACTGAATGCAGCATATATACACCTTATACTCCACATGCCGCACGTAACCGTGAATGCAGTATATACTCTATAAACGACCTTATAACCCTGAATGCAGCATATATACACTTTATAATCCACATACAGCACTTACCCTGAATGCGGTATATACACTATGTACGCCATGTAACCCAATTACAGCACATTACAACACTGAATGCAGCATAAATACATAAGGTGACCAGATTTCGAAAATGAAAAACCGGGACACCTTAAAAAATAATTTATTAAACAAATGACATCACGTGACACCCCCCGTTGCCATGACAATGAGACACTTTGATGCCCCTGCAGTGTTAGTGTGTATAGTGGTGGGGGCTTTGCTTGGGCCCTTCAACTTTTACAGCCAGGGCATTATTGGCCAGGAATGCCCAGTTCGGAGGGGATTACTACTTCAAAATGTATTTGATTCGTAACAACATCAAAAAACTCTAATACCAATAACTAACAACCACAGACAATGGTAATCTAAACCATCAAATAAAATGTCTACGGCCCTTGTTCAAGCATGTTTGCGGTATTTACCAGATAAATCAGTGCCTGCAATCCACGACTGTATCCGCCTCTCCGAGTGTCTGAAAGCAATCCAGCGTTCCTGGTGTGTGGCTGAAGAGGTGAGGGACTCCCTCCTCTCAAACGGAAAAGAAAAGCAAAAAATAGAGTTGGAACATACCTATCATACAGGGATGAGAGAGAGAGACAGAGAATGAGAGAGAGACAGAGAATGAGAGAGAGACAGAGAATGAGAGAGAGAGACAGAGAGAGAGAGACAGAGAATGAGAGAGACACAGAGAATGAGAGAGACACAGAGAATGAGAGAGAGACAGACACAGAGGGCCTCATGCAGAGAGCATAGAATTTTCAAATTGGCGAATTTCATAAAAAGTAGCTTTTTTGGAGAGTTTTATTCTCCATATGCAGAAAAGTGCGAATGTCAATCATGCAAAGGCCTAAGGAAACTGGAGGTCTGGCAGTGCCGACCTTGATGGCTTACTATAAAGCGGCCCAACTATGTCAGATCACGCAGTGGCATGGTGATCCAGAGCTGAGGCGATGGGTAGCTTTGGAGAGGGAGGTGTGTGCTCCGCTAGAGCTCAAGGATCTTATCTGGTATCCCAGGGCTAGACTAAAAGATCTAAAAAACCCGCTGCCCTCTGTGTTGAACTCTCTCTCGGTCTGGGAATCGACAAAAAATAGGCATTCATTGACCTCTAAAGATTCATTAATGGCCCCTTTATATGGCAATCCGGACTTTGCTCCGGGGTTAACTGAAAGGAACTTCACATGCTGGCAAAAGGGGGGCTTAAGAAGGCTTAAGGACCTGGAGGGCAGAGACACAATCAAAACATTCGAGATTTTACAGTCAGAAAAGGGCTTACCCAACACAGATTTGATTAGATACCTCCAGGTTCGGGCATTTTATACCAAACACCCAAACAGACCACCACTAACTAATTTTGAAAAGCTCTGTGATCGGGGAACCGATACACGGGGACTCATCTCTGCTCTGTACAGGGAGGTGGTTGGGACAGATAAGGATGACACACATAGACCCAGTTTTATGACCCAATGGGAGACAGACCTGACAGGACCGTTAGAAGACGAAGAGTGGACAGCAATTTTCAAAGCTGCGGCCAGCAGCTCGATTTGTACGACACTGAAGGAGAACTCATATAAAGTATTATTGAGGTGGTACCTCACCCCAGTTAGAAGGGCAAAATTCGTCGCGGGAGCTTCCCCTCTCTGCCCTAGACAGTGTGGGGAACAGGGGGACCTGGTACACATGCTGTGGTCTTGTCCACGAATCATACCCGTCTGGACACAAATTAGAGATTGGCTTCAAAAGGTCTTTTTGGGCCTCAAAATCCAACTGGATCCGTGGGTTTTCTTGTTAGGTAGGCCCACGGACGAGGTATCTCGATCAGGAAACAAACTAATAGCACACTTTGCTACGGCGATGAGGTGCGAGACCGCAGCGTTGTGGAATCAGAATGCAATTCCATCGATAGACAAAATTCGGAACAGAATTTGGTTCGCCTGCCAGATGGAAAAGTTGACAAGTCTAGTCAACGACACTGGCTCAAATTTTCAAAAAGTATGGTCATTGTGGCTGGCACAGACCGATATCCCAGGGATGAGCAATGCCACCGTTTGGCTTTGATAGTAACAGGTGGGCTGTCCTTCAGTGACGGAACAGACACACGAGAGAGTTGACAAATAGTTTGACAGATAGGACGAATGCGAGAGACCTACACCTTCCCCCGATCGCTGGACTCGGTGGGTTGATCGAGGAGTTAGATCAGAACACGCAGAAAGAGCCAGGTTTATTGGAATACTCGGAGGATACTACACCCCTCCATGAGCCGTTACCTGCCCACCCCCCTCTACCCCCTCACCCTCCCCTCTCACGTCTTCCCCCTTCCATGTTCGTCTTGATGTTGTATGTCATAAAGCAGACTAAATGATAACAATATGATTCTGGATTGTACTATCTCTGCAAAAAAACAATAAAAGAAAGTTATAAAAAAAAAAAAAAAAAAAAAAAGTAGCTTTTTTGGAGAGTTTTATTCTCCATATGCAGAAAAGTGCGAATTCTGCTATGTTTAACATGGATGCGTGCGGCGAGTTTGAATGGGAAAGATGCGAGCTTCAGAAATGTGTTAAAAAAAAATCTCGGCTTTTTTCCCCCCTTTGGTATAGGCGGCGAGCGCCATTTTATTGCCAACTTTTCCTGGCGCGGCAAAAATGAGAAAATAGCGCCATTTCCCTGGCGCGAACAGCCGCTACATGCCGTTCGTACCTCTCTGCATTCGGAGAGTTTTAAAAATGGCGAGACGGAGGTTCTCGCCAGCCGCGAGGCGAGTTTTAGCAATAGAAAAAACAAAATGGCGCGTTTTTCGTAACTCGCCATTTTCTGCCGGTTTCTGCGCGAAATTGTACAAAAAATGGCGAATTTTGAAATAACGATGCTCTCTGCATGAGGCCCAGAGAGAGAGAGACAAAAGTAATGTACTGTATAACCATTATACCGTACCCCCTAGTATTCGTGTAATCATTGTCCCACACCCCCTATTACTCACGCTTTGGCAATACTGAAATGTTCTTTTGACATGCCAATAAAGCTGATTTGATTTGAGAGACACAGAGACACACACAGAGACACAGAGAGAGACAGAGATACAGAGACACACACAGAGACACACAGAGAGAAACAGAGACACACAGAGACACAGAGACACAGAGAGAGACAGAGACACAGAGACACACACAGAGACAGAGACACACAGAGAGAGACAGAGACACACAGAGAGAGACAGAGACACACAGAGAGAGACAGAGACACACAGAGAGAGAGAGACACGGGCCTATTTAGTAAGCGTCGATAAGGCTGCGTCTATAGTATTTCAGATGGAGGGAAGGCGCACACGCTGCAATACACTTGCTGAAGCCTGAGCTTTTTTATGGCTTTGCAGGGTATGCTTCGGGCGCGATTTGGGGGCGTGGCAATGAATATTTGGAGGCGTGGCAATAACGTTCCGGCGCGGACGTCACTTCCCTACCTCACATCCCGATCCACCGGCATTTTTTCAGATGCAGCATCTGAAGCACTGTGCAGACAAGAAGAAAAATGCACACAATGCGCACCAGAGATTAAAATATAGTAAATTATTTATTAATAAAACAAGAAATAACCGTGGGGGATCCAACCCCACCTCAGTACATATGCGTCACAGATCCGGGTTCGGTTACAGAGTGACCTGACGTGTCATATATATATGTATGTTCAAATAACGGGGGAAAAAAGGGGGGGAAGGTGGGGAAAAAAACCTTGCATCTACTTTTGCAATATTAATGCCACCATAAGCCAATAAATAACTTTACATCAGTAAGAATTGGCGGTGCTCACGGGTTGTAAATAGTATGAGTGAAAAGAGAAAAAAGTAACCCGTGTGGGAGCACTCAGGTATGCAGATTAACATATAGTATTTTATTTATTTGACACAGTGCAAAAAAGGATAAGTAAACAGTACATGATTAAAAACACTTAAAAAAGGCTAGGACCCCTGTCACGGGTACTACCCATAGACACAAGTGGGCAAAACTAGGGAATGACTCAAATTGTCAACCCTTAACATGAAAATGGATAGTGACTCAAGAAACACTTGTTTGAATAGCATGGACGCGTTTCGTCCAGAGACTTAGACTTGGAGTGGGGGTGCGTCGGAGTGGGGGTGCTAGGCAGGACCCCTGACAGATGTTCACGTAACTATGCTACCCAGCACTGGTGCAACTAATCTTTGGACTGTGACACTCTATTTTTTCATTATGGATACTGACAACACACACAAGGTTATCTAATAGGTGTTCATCAGGCGATTTTCCATACATGCTATTCACACACTTCATTGCTCTACACATCTAGTGACTTCATCCCATCATGCCACCTTTTTCCTTCAAGTGATTAATTTGTGCTGTTGGTATTGGTTACATAATTGTATGCTCAAGCAGATTCATGATGGTTTAAGATTGTCATTTATATTTTGACTAGTCACTTCATTGGTGTGTAGTACGTATTATCTTTAGCTTTGTATAGGTGCCTGTGAACCCATTAACCTGTTGTGATTTATTCTGACCTATCCAAGTGTTTCTTGAGTCACTATCCATTTTCATGTTAAGGGTTGACAATTTGAGTCATTCCCTAGTTTTGCCCACTTGTGTCTATGGGTAGTACCCGTGACAGGGGTCCTAGCCTTTTTAAAGTGTTTTTAATCATGTACTGTTTACTTATCCTTTTTTGCACCGTGTCAAATAAATAAAATACTATATGTTAATCTGCATACCTGAGTGCTCCCATACGGGTTACTTTTTTCTCTTTTCACTCATATATATATATATATATATATATATATATATATATATTGCGCGCGCACACACACATATAACATTTTATCCAACTTTTTCATTTATCATTTGTAGAGAAAATGAACATTGTCGCCAGAAGCGCTATTTTTTCAAAATGTAACATCTCTACTAGTGTAAAATGATACTTCATATAAAGCAGGTTATGGGACCCAGTATAAAATGACTATAATGTCTCTTATCACATCCCAGTATATGGATACTTTCTATTATCACAAGCTGCTAACATGTGACAGGGCTCAGTGTCTGAGCCCAGAATGTGACATACTGAACATTCTCATTCTAAATTTCAAAAAATATTGTGTTGATTTCTGACCTGACTGCCGTGGTTACAGCTCAACCACTCTGTTCTACTGCATGTCACCACTTTCTGCCACAACCAGCTGACGGTGGATCTGCAAGGAGTTCAACGCTCATTGGCATCACATCTGTGGCTTGGTTAACGTATCATTTCAGCTTTTTATTGTATTGTTTTGAAGTAGATTATATTTATTTAGTTGAATAGATATTTATTTAGTTTAATAGATATTTATTTAGTTAAATAGATTATATTTGTAAGTTTAATAAGTTATATTTTTTAGTTTAATAAGTTATATTTCTTAGTTTAATAAATTATATTTCTTAGTTTAATAAGATATATTTGTTAGTTTAATAAGTTATATTTCTTAGTTTAATAAATTATATTTCTTAGTTTAATAAGTTATATTTCTTAGTTTAATAAATTATATTTCTTAGTTTAATAAGTTATATTTCTTAGTTTAATAAGTTATATTTGTTAGTTAATAGATTATATTTGTTAGCACAGTAGATTATATTTACTAGTATTTAAGTCTCCCCCTCAGTGCCCCATTAGGACCCGTGGGCATATTTCACATCTTTTCGGAGTCGCTTATTTTTTAGACCCTCGGAGCCGAAACCTAAAGGGGTCAGCTAAGAAAGTTCGGATCAAGAGGAGCCGCACAGTTTAAAGACAGAACATTTCCAAGGGAGATGGAGACAATTTGGGTAAGATCTGATTAAAGGACAACCTTTGGGGAAGGAAAGGGTGACGCGGGAGTGTAAGAGGGGGGTGAGAGAGCAAGGTGGTGTGTCAGATTGGGGCAGAGCAAGAGAACGCAAAAATGATGGGGATTTGCTGCACACTAAAAAAAACAATTAGTCATACTTTTACCGGTGCCCCTTAGTCTCAGGGAAGACCGGCATTTCGTCCAATGTATACAATATGATTGATGGAAAAGGGCACACGGATTTGAATAAAAAAAGATAATTTATTGTGCCACAGACTACAATGTTTCGGCTGCTGGCCTTTCTTTACTGGCTTTAGTGGGTTTAGCCACTTTACCTGAGAAAGGCCAGCAGGCTGAAATGTTGTTGTCTATGGCAATGCAAGAGAAAACAGGTTGGGGGGGTGGGTTCTCGCAAGGTCGCCGACCCATGGGTGAGTGTCCCCGGTGGCAACTAGTCCTGGACCCCGGGAAAGCTGTCTGTGGCCCATACAAGCTGAGTAACATGTAGAAAGGACACATGTATGTACAGAATGAGTTAGCATGGTATTTTGAGAGGCATCATAGCAGGTCAGTGCAAGTCAGTGCAGAGCACTGCAAGGTCAGTCAATATGAGGAAGGGTCCGATGGAGGAGTTGGAGGGTCCCAGAATATCTCTTAAAGCAGGGGTGCGCAAATCGAGGCGTGCGACATTTTCTTGGGGAGGAGGGGCTCGGCGCTTACAGTGGCCCCTCGCTCTTCCCCACAGCATTTAAATTAAATGCCGGAAATCGCGCGCAAGGCCTCTGTAAGTTCCCTTTCCTTGTCTCCGGCGGCTTCTGGAGACAGCAACGTGGCGTCACATGATGTGGCATTACCATAGCAACGTGATATCACATGACGTCGTTACATCAGAACGTCGGAGACAAGGTGGGGAGGGTGGAGGGGGGAGCAGGGGGAAAAGGTTGCGCAACCCTGTCTTAAAGCATTGTCTTGCATACAGATCAGAGGCGAAGAATGGATATGGATATCCGATGTGAAGGAGGAAATAATACTGAGATCACTACCGCTAAGACCGATTCGATGGAAGAAGGTGAGTGATGAAATAGCCGTCACTGTGTAACTCTTCCAATTACCTGCAACTTCATGCAAAGAAATAGCAACGCTTGTTTTTAACGCATTAAGCGCCTAATGGGGAATTCAACTGCTGAGAGTTTAAGGGAGTTACTCACCAAACTCAGCGACGTTTCTGTGTCTCTGTGATAACTCCCCCAGGACATGCTTGAAAACCAGAGGTAACTCAATGTATTTTTGATAAATAGAAACATGACCTTCTGGGGAGGGGTATATAATGGGTACTGGGCCTGGTGAGGTGGGTATAACGGGTTCTGGGCCTGGTGAGGTGGGTATAACGAGTACTGGGCCTGGGGAGGGGCGTATAGCAGGGTACTGGGCTGTGGGAGGGTTGTATAACTGGGTACTGGGCCTTGGGAGGGTTGTATAACTGGGTACTGAGCCTGGGGAGGTGGGTATAACGGGTATTTTCCCTGTGGAGGGCGGTATAACGTGGTATTGGGGAGGGGGTATAAGTGGCACAGGAGCTCTTGCGATACAGAGTATCACTGTCCCTGGTTACAAACACTTCATGTCTTCTGCAGATCAGGACACGCACGAAGGTGGTGCCCTTTGTGCCACCAGACGACGAGGCGGGCTACGAGGCGGACGACGAGGCATACGATAAAACGGGCGTCAAGTGGTGCGAAGAGGTGGGCTACAAGGCGGCCGATGAGGCAGACGACGAAGCGGATGTCAAGTCTGGCGACGTGGTGGACGATGGCCTAGGAGAATATGAGAGGTGTGGACGGATCTGCTGCTTCACCTTTTTTAGGCGGAGGAGAAGACCCCGGGAGCAGGTAGCAGAATACGAGAGGTGCGGACAGATCTGCTGCTTCACCTTTTTTAGGCGGAGCAGCAGACCCCGGGAGCAGGTAGCAGAGGAGCCAGGGCGTAGATCCAGGGGTATTCTAGGGGCCCTGAGAAGTTGGTTTGACCGCAGGACAGGCAGATAAGATCAGGAAGGCTGCGGGAGGGGCAGGTACTAGAGGGAGATTGGGATATTGGGCGTGAGAGGGTGAGAGAGAACAAGGAGCAGGACCGGAGCACGGGTTTCATGCGCCCGAGGCAAAACTTAAAATTTGTGCCCCAGTTGTATAAAAAATAATAAGATAAATAAAATAATAAAATAAACAGTGGCGTAGCTATCGGGGCTGCAGGGGGTGCGACCGCACCCCAGCGCGACGCAAAATAAAAATAAAAGGGCGCCAAAATACTGGATAAAAAAAAGAATAATAATTTTTAAAAAAAGATAAATAAATTAGAAATAATAAGAGGAAAAAATAATAATGATTATTAATGCGCCCCTAGGACCTCTGCGAGCTAGGCGACCGCCTAATGGCCGGCCGGCCCTGCGAGGTATGCGGGAGGAAAAGGGGTGAATGGGATAGATATGCAGGGGGATGGGGGAGCAGGTGAGTTATACACAGGGGCACAAGGGCCCCATCACCCGCATCTCTATATACTGAGTGTGCCCCTGTGTATAACAACGCTGATCTGTGCTGTTCCATCTGATCTCACTGCGCAGTGATCCAGGGACCATCCGATCGCCATTTAATGGGGTCAGGAAGGAATTTTTTTCCCCCATTGCACAGCAGGGGTTATGTTTCGCCTTCCTCTGGATCACAGCAACAAACTGCCCTTTGTGCATGAATTATCAGTGAGATCTTTATACACCCTGCATTGGTCTTCACTCCTTTGTTGCCGGAGGGGCCTGCAGTGCATTGCTCTGCGTGTTACTATATCGCTCTGCAATGTGCTGCAGGCCCCTACCAGCAAAGAGAATATTTATTTAAATAAAATACTCTCTTTAATCCAACCTATGTGTAGTGTCTTTTCTATCCGTTGTATCTATTGCTAACAGCTCAGTGATTCTTCCCCAGGTCGCTGCACTAGTGTCACACTGCCAAGCCGGGTGTGAGGGAGATTTATAGGGTCACATATATACTTCTGCCAAAACACGAGTGCAAACAGGGAGCCCCTCTGATCTCATATCTTTTATAACACAAAACGGTATCTAAAAAGGTAAAAAGAACATACATGGGATTCTGCTACAAATATCTCTCTAATTACAAACCAATTAGCAAATCATTCAGATTAGAGTCGAGCGAAAAGAAAGGGTTAAGTATCTCATGTACAGTATATGCAGTGCAGGCTGTTCTGCGCATTACATGCAGGGGGCAAAGGTTAGGAGATATAAGTAATGCTGATCTCAGAGCTGACCGGCTGACCTGCTCTACCGGCTGATCTGCTCTACTGGCTGACCGGCTGACCTGCTCTTCTGGCTGACCGGCTGACCTGCTCTACCGGCTGACCGGCTCTACCGGCTGACCGGCTTCCCTTCTTCCAGCTAACTGACCTGAATTGTGGCCCCTGTATCTCCCAATTAAACGTTTTATTGGCGTATTCTTGTTTGACTCGTTCTATACAGACATTTTCTATACATTCATTGTGGGATTTGATAACATCTGTAAGATCTCTCAGAACATCACATTCTGTACGTTTGTGCTGAATATTTTTCCATTCTCAATTTACTTAGGGGCCTATGCAGAGAGCAGCGCTGGAAATAATTGGAATTGGTAATAAATTGTACCTGTAATGGCGTGATTTTATCTCCATATGCAGAAAGGTCAGAAAACTGCATTTAAAATCATGCTTGATTATGGAGAGTTTCAACCGGCGAGATGCGCGCTGGTGAAACATGTTTGAAAAAAAGCGCGTTTTTTTTTTTTTTTTTTCACTCTCGCCGGTGAGCTCCAGTTTCCTGCCAACTTTTGTTGGCGGAGCTAATTGTAGAATTTCTCTCCATTTTAATGGCGCGAACAGCCGCTAGATGGCGATCGTGCCTTTCTGCATACGGCCCTTTTCAAAACTGGCGAGATTTTGGTTCTCGCCAGCCGTGCGGCGAGTTCTACTAAAAAAAAAAAAATGGCGCTTTTTACTCAACTCGCCATTTCCAACCTTATTATAGCCATATAACGCTAAAAAACGCCGAAATTTCCGTTCGCGCTGCTCTCTGCATAGGCCCCTTAATATTAGTTTTTGGCTTCAATTATTTATATCGAGCCCAAAATACCTTTATACAGAATGCTGTTCCCTTTATCCCACAAATGCTGCTTCATTAAAGCCCAGGGGTGGCACTTTGTGCATTCTCAAACTTTTAGGCAACATCCCTAATTTCCAAAAGTGGGATAAAATCTGTGCATATTTAAATGGTTAATTTTTCCATTTTTCCATTGTGACAAAATATCAATTTTCTCACTCAGACTACAAAATCCCTCCCCAAATATATCAGTTTCACATAAAAGTGTGTGCGCGTCTCCTTCCGCCTAACTGGCACGTCGTCCTTACGGGCACCACTCCGTGTAACTCCACGCTGCCCTCCAGTGGCTAAAGAAATAAGATACATTTACTGTACTCGTCTGGCAGCTGCTCCCGTATAAGGTGGGTAACTCTGTATTAGGGGTCTAGGTAGAGTATATTTTATACTTATGTCGGATAGATGAGGAATTTATATTCCTAACGGGTTATTGTGAGAGGCCTTAGATCTTATCCTATATGCACGCAGCCCTCGCCTCTCTGACCTTGAACACATACTTCAATCTGATTTTTTGAGACTTGAAACTGGATTTCCCAAAACAAACTGATTTTAAACACTGACAAGACTGTAACAATGGTATTTGGGACCAGAGCTAAATTGCTAAAGCTACCAATGACAGAGCTTCAGATAAAAACCAGCTCTAATACCATCCTAGCCCCTGTTACTTGTTTGAAATATCTGGGCATATAGTTCAACTCCCATTTAACATTTGGGTTGCACATTGATACCCTGACATCCAAATCCTATGCCAAACTAGGTGTACTTTACAGGAACAAATCCTCCCTAAGGCCCTCATGCAGTAATCGCCTACAGCGATTCAGTAAGCCCAGAGAAGCTGGCGATTAGAGCAAAAATAACCGGTTTTTTTTTTGCCGGAAAATAAATAAATAAATAAAATCTGCAGATGCGCGGTGATAAGCCACTTTTCGGCACTGATCGCCAGTTTTTCAAACACGCTCAATTCTATAAGCCCTGATCAGCTTATTGCGGCTGATCGCCACTTTAAAATTGCTGTTTCTTCTCCAAATTGTCCCGCCACAAAAGTTGGCAAGAAGGTGGGGTGAAGCTGCGATGAAAATAACATGCATGTGTCCCAGAGCTGATATCCATTAATATCAGCATCAGAGACCCCCGGCATGAATCCCATGCATAAAAAATGCATTTACAGGCAACTTCATTACCGCCAAGGCAATGAAGGGGTTATACACCCGTGCCAGGCTTATTGTGGGTAGCGGGGGTGGGAGAAGGTGGTATTTGGCCCTGGCTGGGTGTTTAGGCCTTGCCAGGGGGTTGGGGGATGACTTAACCTCTTCTTTAACTTAGCGGTTAATACCGCTAAGGTAATGAAGGGGTTAACCCCTCCCACTACCCCCCCCCACCCGGTAGGCCTAAACACCCATCCTTGGGGCCAATACCCCGTTCACCCACCCCCGCTACCCACAATAAACACAAATATACATAACAGCCCCACTGGCCACCTCCTAGGTCCCTATTAAACCATTACAATATTCATAAAACCATTATTTTGTTTACACCCAGGATTATTACATGGGGTTAGGGCTATGTTATTCAGTGAGGGGTTGTATGTTTGTATTCGTAGGGACAGGCAAGGCCGGAGCCAGATGGGGTTCTCCTGCCTCTGTCCTCCCTGTCTCCTGACCCTTCCTGTAGCCGGACAAAGAAGAAGAAGCAGGCACACGGTCTTACTCAAAGGAGGTTTAATATGCCATAAAGTCCAACGTTTCGGCAGTCAAATACAGCCTTTCTCAAGGTGAAGGCTACCAAACACAAGAAACAGTCACAATATATACCACCCCCTGATACTCACCCCTCCCCGCTCTGCCACATAACCAGGATGCTGACGCCCACCTGATGACGTCAGAGCTACCATATGGCGCCCCCTAGTGACGTCAGACGTCTAGGTCTAAATCCCTGGCAATACAGCATAGAGCTGTCTTGGAGGACTGCAGCCACAGCCACACCTCTCCCCAGACTGAACACTCCCCCATGTGTGGCTGTGGCTGCAGTCCTCCAAGACAGCTCTATGCTGTATTGCCAGGGATTTAGACCTAGACGTCTGACGTCACTAGGGGGCGCCATGTGGTAGCTCTGACGTCATCAGGTGGGCGTCAGCATCCTGGTTATGTGGCAGAGTGGGGTGGGGTTGCATCCCTTGTTTTTATGACTTTCTAATAAAGATAGATTTTTGCCAGACCTGCCTCTTCTCTGGATCATGGTGCGCTGCACTTTCTCTAGGGCAGGCCTGCACAACTCCAGTCCTCGAGGGCCGCACACAGGCCAGGTTTTTAGGATATCCCTACTTCAGCACAGCTGGCTCAATTAGTGGCTCAGTACGACTGCCTGACACTTGGGTGGGTGGGAGACTGCCTGAAACTTGGGGGGGTGGGTGGTAGACTGCCTGACACTTGGGTTGACTGCCTGACACGTGGGTGGGTGACTGACTGCCTGACACTTGGGTGGGTGGGAGGGAGACTGCCTGACACTTGGGTGGGTGGGAGGGAGACTGCCTGACACTTGGGTGGGTGGGAGGGAGACTGCCTGACACTTGGGTGGGTGGGTGGGAGACTGCCTGAAACTTGGGGGGGTGGGTGGGAGACTGCCTGACACTTGGGTGGGTGACTGACTGACACGTGGGTGAGTGGGTGAGTGGGTTGGTGTCTGTATACATTCTGTCACTGATACACACAGACACTGGGAGGGGGCAGTCACACACACACTGGGGGGGGCAGTCACACACAAACACAGAATGGGAGGGGGGCAGACACACACACACACAGAATGGGAGGGGGGCAGACACACACACACACAGACTTGGAGGGGGCACTTACACACACTGGGAGAGGGGCATCACACAGTGGCAGGGGGCAGACAGACACACACACAGACACACAGACTGGGAGGGGGCAGTCACACATATACACAGACTGGGAGGGGGGCAGTCAAACATACACTGGGAGGGGGGCAGTCACACACACACAGACTGGGAGAGGGGCAGTCACACACACACAGACTGGGAGGGGGAGGGCAGTCACACACACACAGACTGGGAGGGGGAGGGCAGTCACACACACAAACAGACTGGGAGGGGGGGCAGTCACACATACACTGGGAGGGAGGGGCAGTCACACATACACACAGACTGGGAGCGGGGCAGTCAAACATACACTGGGAGGGGGGGCAGTCACACACACACAGACTGGGAGAGGGGCAGTCACACACACACAGACTGGGAGGGGGAGGGCAGTCACACACGCACAGACTGTGAGGGGGGGCAGTCACACACACATAGACTGGGAGGGGGGGCAGTCAAACACACACAGACTGGGAGGGGGGTAGTCACACACACACTGGGAGGGGGGCAGTCACACACACACTGGGAGGGAGGGGCAGTCACACACACACAGACTGGGAGGGGACAGTCACACACACACACACACACACACACACACACACACACACACACACACACTGTGTGCGGGGGCAGTCACACACACACTGCGAGGGGGGCAGTCACACACCCACACTGGGTGGGGGGCAGTCACACACCCACACTGGGTGGGGGGGCAGTCACACACACTGGGAGGGGAGGCAGTCACACACACTGGGAGGGGGGCAGTCACACACACACTGGGAGGGGGGCAGTCACACACACTGGGAGGGGGGGCAGTCACACACAGACTGGGAGGGGGCAGTCACACACACACTGGGAGGGGTGCAGTCACACACACACAGACTGGGAGGGGGGCAGTCATACACACACAAACTGGGAGGGGAGGCAGTCACACACACAGACTGGGAGGCAGGCAGTCATACACACACAAACTGGGAGGGGGGGCAGTCACACACACAGACTGGGAGGCGGGCAGTCACACTTGCACAGACTGGAAAGGGGAGCAGTCACACACACACAGACTGGGAGGCGGGCAGTCACACACACAGACTGGGAGGGGGGCAGTCACACATACACTGGGAGGGGGGGCAGTCACACACACAAACTGGGAGGGGGGCAGTCACACACACAGACTGGGAAGGGGGCAGTCACACTTGCACAGACTGGAAAGGGGAGCAGTCACACACACACAGACTGGGAGGCAGGCAGTCATACACACACAAACTAGGAGGGGGGGCAGTCACACACACAGACTGGGAGGCGGGCAGTCACACTTGCACAGACTGGAAAGGGGAGCAGTCACACACACACAGACTGGGAGGCGGGCAGTCACACACACAGACTGGGAGGGGGGCAGTCACACACACAGACTGGGAGGGGAGGCAGTCACACACACTGGGAGGGGGGGAAGTCACACACACAGACTGGGAGGGGGGCAGTCACACACACTGGGAGGGGGGGAAGTCACACACACAGACTGGGAGGGGGGCAGTCACACACACAGACTGGGAGGGGGGCAGACACACACACAGACTGGGAGGGGGGCAGACACACACACACAGACTGGGAAGGGGGCAGTCACACACACACAGGCGACATGGGGCTTACCTGTAGTGCCACTGTAGGGAGCCAGAAGTAGTGAGGCTTTTTTCCAGTCTGCCGGCAGTTTCAGTTGCCAGCTGTGAGCCTTCCTTCTGGTGAACACACACACACACACACACACACACACACACACACACACACACACACACACACACACACACACACACACACACACACACACACACACACACACACACACACACACACACTACATCCGTCCCCAATACTATTTCCCGCCCCCGGCAAATCCTGACCTCCAACCAATCCCCTGCTTCTACTCTAAAGCCCCGCCCCCGGCATCCTGCTATTGGGGGGGAAAAAAAAATACGGCCGCCGCATCCTCCTCATGCTGCCGCCTCCGCGCACCGCCGCCGACTCGCGCACGGTACCAGTCACCAAGGGCAAAACCCGGGACATTTCCGGGACGGACTGTCAACCGGGACAGCACAGAAAAAAACGGGACTGTGCCGGCAAAACCGGGACAAATGGTCACTCTATAAATACACCTTATACTCCACATGCAGCACGTAACCGTGAATGCAGTATATACTCTATATACGCCATGTACCCCAATTACGACACCTTATAACCCTGCGTGCAGCAAATGTACACCTTATAATCCACATACCGCACTTAACCCTGACTGCGGTATATACACTATGCACGCCATGTAACCCAATTACAGCACATTACAACACTGAATGCAGCATAAATACACCTTATACTCCACATGCAGCACGTAACCGTGAATGCAGTATATACACTATATACGCTATGTAACCCAGTTACAGTACATTGTAACGGCGAATGCAGCACCTATACACACCCTATCGTACAACAGAACGTAACTACGAGTGCAGTATACACACTATATACACCATGTCACCCCATTACAGCCCATTGTAACTTCGGATGCGGTATATATACACCCCCTATAATCCAAATACAATATACGCCATGTAACCCAATTACAGCCAATTGTACCTCGAATGCAGCTCGTATGCCTTATACCCCGAATACAACGCATTATAACCATACCCCGAATACAACGCATTATAACCACACTGAGGTGTATACACTTTATTCCCCACATACAGCCCGCTATCACTACGAATGCGGTATGCAGCGATACACACGGCCATTCTAGCATTGATCATAACTTTATCCAATGTTGAAAGAAATCAATTACAGCACATTATACCACTGCCATGTAACCCCACTGAGTGTCCCGTGCTCCAACCCCGGGGGGGAGGGGGGGTTGGGGGATACCCACGGCCATTCTGTTGGGGGAACCGTCGTGGCAAAAAAACGTGGGGGGTTGTTGTGCCTCTCCTCGTCCTCCCTCTGGCCCCCCCCCTCCCCAGCCGTAGAGGCTGATGGAGGGCGAGCCACGTGGCAAGGGAATCCCCCCTGGCTATTCCCTGGTACCGGCAAGGGGATCCCCCCGTTCCCCGGAGGCCCCCCCTCCCCGCCCGCCAGCTACCAAGGCTGATGGAGGGAGAGCCACGCGGTAAGGGGAATCCCCACTAGCTATCCCTTGGTCCGGCAGGCGGATCCCCCCCTTCGCCGGAGGCCCCCCCCTCCCCGCCCGCCGAGCAGGCCAGCCACGGAGGCTGAGGGAGGGAGAGCCGCGCGGTAGGGGGATCCCCCGTGGCAGCACTCCCCGGCCGCCTCGCAACTATCCCCTGGACAGCCATAGCGGAGGCGGAGGGGGGGGATGCTGCGATCGGGCCCAAAGGGAGACTACAAACTCACCTGGAGGAGAGGACACTAAACTTCGCAGCAGACCGGGAGCAGAATGGAAGATTCAGCTCCCGGCTGCCTCTTTTGTACTGACCTAGGCCTGCCCCCCCCGCCCCCCCAGGGGGGGCCGCGATGGCGGCCCAGAGATCCCAGGGAGGTGAGGGGGGAGGGGGCTTGCCCCCTGGTCATGGGCTTCCCTTGCCTAATTGGCTGGAGGGATTGCTTCTGCAGGGGGCCAAGCTTTATATATTATGTCCGTCCCCGGACCTGATAATCAGCCCTTCCCCGCTCACCATTTGTCCCGGCACTTAGCTGCTCCCAGCCCTTTGTCACGACCCAGCATTTCTCTGCAGACAACGCAGCTAAGTGAATTACTGTGCCTGCATGCAAAGAAATGCTAAAACACACATTACATTACTGGCTGCCTTTCTAAGGCCGTGTTCGGGGTGGCTGCTACGTGACGCGTGCGTGCGCACGTCCGTCGCAATTTCAGATTGTTTGGTGGGAGTGTTCAAACTGAAAACTCCACCGGCGGTAAAGTGCAGCGTTGACGCCGCTGTAACCAGAAATGATATTTGGGGCTGCAGTCGCATCACGTGAGCTGGTTCAGCGAACCAGCTCCGTGACACGTTCCCCCCGCCAAGCCCCCAAATGCCGCGACCCGACTCCTGCAGCCTGAACACAGATCGCCAGGCTGCAGGAGCACGCGGGGCAGGTGCGCGTGGACGCACGCTGCCGCAGCAGCAGCCACGCTGAACTCGGCCTTACTGTATGGGGAAAAGGCTACACTCTAACATGGGGCATAAAGTGCTTTTCTACATATATATAGCCAGGCCTTCGGCATCTATTGCTAATTCTGGGCCTTTCCTCTGTCAGTCCTGTTAGAACAGGCAGTGGAAAGGTTAATTCCTTCAGTTAGCCTGTTTGCATTTCAGCTCTGAGTATAGTAGCAATATTCAGGGGCAGGCTTAAGCAACCTTTGAGCATGTTAAGCCAAAGGGTGGATATGGGTTGGAACACCCCCTGATGTGTGTGAGCCAATCGGAATCCAGCTTTGAGTTGTAATGATTCAAACCTAGAGACACTCCCGGAGCGGAGGGGGGGAGGAAAGGGGAGCGGAGGAGGGGGGGAAAGGGGAGCGGAGGGGGGGGAAAGGGGGAGCGGAGGGGGGGGGAAAGGGGAGCTGAGGGGGGGAAAGGGGAGCAGAGGAGGGGGGGGAAAGGGGAGCGGAGGGGGGGAAAGGGGAGCGGAGGGGGGGGGGAAAGGGGAGCTGAGGGGGGGGAAAGGGGAGCGGAGGGGGCGGAAAGGGGAGCGGAGGAGGGGGGGGAAAGGGGAGCGGGGGGGGAAAGGGGAGCGGAGGGGGGGGAAAGGGGAGCAGAGGGGGGGGGGAAAGGGGAGCAGAGGGGGGGGGGGAAGGGGAGCGGAGGGGGGGTGGAAAGGGGAGTGGGGGGGGAAAGGGGAGCAGGAGGGGGGAGAAAGGGGAGCGGGAGGGGGGAGAAAGGGGAAGGGGGAGAAAGGGGAGCGGGAGGGGGGAGAAAGGGGAGAGGGAGGGGGGAGAAAAGGGAGGGGGGAGAAAGGGGAGCGGGAGGGGGGAGAAAGGGGAGCGGGGGGGAGAAAGGGGAGGGGGGGGAGAAAGGGGAGGGGGGGAGAAAGGGGAGGGGGGGAGAAAGGGGAGGGGGGGGAGAAAGGGGAGGGGGGGGGAGAAAGGGGAGGGGGGGAGAAAGGGGAGGGGGGGGAGAAAGGGGAGGGGGGGAGAAAGGGGAGGGGGGGGAGAAAGGGGAGGGGGGGGGGAGAAAGTGGAGGGGGGGGAGAAAGGGGAGGGGGGGGGTGTCGACACACTGCTTGGACAGTTAAGGCAGGTGTCATTACGTCCCTCATAACGCACACACAAAAAACGTCTGCTACAGCCGTGTATACCACGGGGGAACTCTTCCCTAACTCCTCCTGTTGTCACCCTTCAAATCCCGGCACCAAACTTGGGCGCAAAGACCTTGCAACAATTTGCCTCGCTACATCACCCCCTTGGCCTAATAAACATGCTATTACTATTAGTTCACATTAGCCCAAGGAAGGGGGGTTACATTTGTTGGGCGATCTGATTGAAAAACACAAAGCCCCCCCCCCCCCCCGTTCCCCGTGACTCGCGGCTCGCCCCCCCACCCGTTCCCCGTGACTCGCGGCTCGCCCCCCCCCTCAGTTCCCCCGTGACTCGCGGCTCGCCCCCCCCCCCCGTTCCCCATGACTCGCCCCCCCCCCCCATTCCCCGTGACTCGCGCTCCCCCCCGCCGGCGCCCACTTGTCCCCCGATGTGCCGTCCGGCTGAGTGAGGCGTGCAGCCGGCGGCAGGAAGCACCCTGTGTGGGCCTGTGTGGGCCTGTGTGGGCCTGAGGCGCGAGGCTGCGCGCCTGAAATGGGAGAGTTACTGGCGCCATAAGCTGAGGCGGGACGCGCAGTTACTTACCTGAGGGGGAGGTAGCGCCGGGGAGGTAAGGAAGCGGCTTGGGTAGGAGGGCCGCGCTTCCCCTCCGTCTGGAGCCGGGCGGCGCACGTGATGGGGGTGGGACGGACAGAGGGGGGGGTGGTGTGTGTGTGTTTGTGTGTGTGTCCTGTCTGTATATGTGTCCTGTCTGTCTATCTGTGTCCTGTCTGTCTATCTGTGTCCTGTCTGTGTATCTCAGTGTGTGTGTGTGTATCTGTGTGTGTCTCAGTGTGTGTGTATCTCAGTGTGTGTGTGTGTGTATATGTGTGTGTCTCAGTATGTGTGTATCTCAGTGTGTGTGTGTGTGTGTATCTGTATGTGTCTCAGTGTGTGTGTATCTTTGTGTGTGTCTCAGTGTCCTGCCTGTGTGTGTCTCCGTGTCCTGCCTGTGTGTGTCTCCGTGTGTCTCCGTGTATCTCTGTGTGAGTGTATATGTGTGTCCGGCCAATGAGAGGTGTGCGGGGGCGGGCCAAGGGAGCCAATGGGATTGCCGCTAGGGACACAGGGGACACATACAGACACGGCCACAGAACACTTTCACAAATATATAGTAGATAGATAGATAGATAGATAGATAGATAGACACACTATTAAGGTTATGGTGGGTAAAAAAGTGACAAAAACCCTCCACAGTAAAGCATAAAGCAACTGTAAATATTACTGTATGTTCATTTGCATGTCTTAGACAGGTCTGCAACCCTGTCTTTCCCCATTGTCACCCAGCATACAGCGCTTCCACTGCAGCAAGGGATTCTGGGAAATGACATGCAAATGAGCACTCAGTGCCACCTTTTGTCTCAAGCTCGTATTACACAAGCCAATCCTCAAGCCAATGCACACTGTTTTAAACACAGCTTTTAGACAGAGGCTGGGATGAGATGCAAAGCCATTAAACCCACTCACAGACATGTTTCAACCTTGTTTTTTTAAACTTTTTTATTCAACAACTTTTTTAAGTTTACAGACTTTTTTGGAAACCAAAAAAACACACCATAGTGACAACAGTCACCCAACATTAGAAAGACACCAAAACATAATATATTTACATTTTCTTCCTTCATCCTTCAGATATATACAAACATAAAGATAAACTTTTCAGAAGGGAAAAAAAAAACATAACTTTACGAAAAAACCCTATAACCAAAACATCATACAAAGATAAGAACCATATACTTCAAGATTCTTCCATTTAAAAACAAAAACCCTTTCTCTATTCTCAAGTGATGCGATCATCTGTTTTAATTCTTTCTCCATACGTTCCAAACCTCTCTTACATTCCTCTAACTGGAATCCAGACATCACACTTTTTTCATACCCGTCCCTTGCCTCTTTCACATCCCAATATCTCCGCCCAAATCCCCTCGCAAGTTGATTGTGCAAAACCTCTTCCTTTGTAAGCCCTACTTCATCCTTTCCCTGGGTGCTCCTCCCCTTACTATCTCCCGCAGAATTTGCCTCTTTTGCCTGTACAATCCCTTTTTTGCCTGCCTTTTCTTCACTTTCGTTCCCACTTACTCCACTTACACTTCTCTGTATTTTAGTTCCCTCCACGCTTATCTGACTTTTTTGTGAGGACGAGCTGTTGCTCTCGCTACTCTCTTTCTCCCTCACCTCTCCCCTAGCCTCTTTTATTTTAACCCATTGTACATGCTCCTTTTTTAATTCTTCATATTGCTCTTTTGTCAGATGTTTTCTTTGGTACATCATTTTTTCCAATCTTTCTATTATCTGTTCATCACTACTACCCCCATGCTGCTTCCGGAAAATACCCACCCAAAACAGAACATCTCCCACTGCGTTCTCAAATTGTTCCATTTTCTCTTTTAGGGTTACCTTCCCTGATATTTTTTTAACTTTACTCTCTACACCCTTCTCTCTAGGCTCCACTTTACTCTGGCAATCCTTATGATCCTTTGTTTCTATCCCTTGCGAAGACTCGTTTTTGCTTCCACTAACAACAAACCCTTTACACTTACTCTTTCCCTCTTTACCTTTTCCACTCGCACCACCAGGGCCTGCCTTCTCCTCAGTCTCTTGCGCTTCCCTATCTAACTTCTTATTTTCCTCTTTTCCTTTACTCACGGTCTGTTCCTCTTCCCTACTAACGTCAATACTGGACAAATCCAGCGCACAAAACTTTGACTTCGTCACCTTATCTTGCCGTAGCTCACTCTTCCCCTCCCCATCAACTGTACAAACATCATTGTCACTTTGTAAACTTAGTTTTTGTGCCCCTTTCTTGGGTCCGGTCGTGTCCATTATTTCCACTTCCACCTCCCCCTCTATTGGGCCACTCTCTACCATTTCTTCCCTTCTTAAATCCTCCTCTTAAATCCATCCTCCTGCTGTTATAGCCGGATCAAGCCCTCCCTCTTGGGAACTCTCCATCTCACAAATTCCCAGACCCTCCACTGTCTCTTCCTCTTCTTCTAGCACACTGTCCCCTTTAGCTGTCTGGGCATATGTCCTTTTAGTGCACTGCCGTGCCAAGTGTCCTTCCTCTCCGCATAGATGGCATCTCTTAGGGACTCCACAGTTGGCTGCAGTATGTCCCTCTTCCCCGCAATTACGGCACACAATTCCCGTTTTCCTGCAACCCTCCTTTGTATGTCCATAAGTGTGGCAATGCCTGCAATATAGAGGCTGTCCCGAGTAAAACAAAAATCCTCTGTCTCCTCTGATATTGAACATGGCCGGTGGGTGTGTCACTCCTTCCGCACATGATGGATCCCGTCTCAACCGTACCCAGAAACGTCTCTTCCCGTTGAACATGCCATATGGGTTTTTAAGTTCTTCACCTCCTCTGATCATTTCACAATACTGTTTCAAAAAAGTCACAATCTCCTCTTTCCTTGCATACGGAGTGTACATGTGAAGTACAAGTGGTCTCTCCTCCAGCATAAAACTTGGAATTACCTTGATGCCATGTAAGATCGGATCACCAGACTTCTCCTTGCACTTTTCAAAAGTGCACCAAACATCCGCTTCTTGATGACAGGTCAGGTCATAAATCCCCTGTGCAGGGAAATCCTGAAGGCAGAAGATCCTCTCAGTGTCCAGACCGATCAATTGCTTCAGCACCTTCTCCACTATCCACAGCAGGTTCACTCGACTTCTCTCGGTCTCCTCGATCAGGAACCGAATGGAATTGCGCATTCCAGCTTGCGATGTCATCTCTGCTCTCCCAAGCTCAGGTGCGGCACCCCAAAAGCAGCAAGGGACTTTAGCCAGTAAAGGCGATGTCCCAGGGCAAAGGTGCCGGCCCCTCACTTCCGCATCCGCTCGCTCAGAACCGCTCGCTCAGGATCACTCCTCTTAGCTCGAGATGGCGTGCTCCCCCAAAAGCAGCAGGAGTCTTTAGTCCCCGAAGGGACGATGACTCAAGGCCAAGGGGACACAGGCTCAGCTTTTTTTTTTTTTTTTTTCTTTTAAAAAGTTTTATTCACATCACATATATTTACAAACAGAAAATGAGAACTTTTCCAAAAGATACTAAATCACATAATTACATTTCTTCAAAAACACATACTGTAAATACATTACTTTCTGTACAAAAAAGGTCAGAATTTATCTTGTCATTCCACAGCTTTTCCTTCTAAACACACAACAAAACCACTTTTCCACACCTTCAACTAACACCACCTACATTCGCATATTCTCCCTGTATATACTATTCTCATTACATTTTCTTTCTCTTTTTCCTCTTCATTTCTTTACATAATGTTATACCTCTATTTCTTTTCTAAACCTCCTTTCTTTATTTTTGCTTTCTTTTTCTGTTTTTTTCTGCTTTTCCTGCTTTTTAACATACACCCATTCCATTATTTCCTCCCCATTTACAATCCCCACAAACTCCAAAACTTTTTCCACCTCTTCCCCTGAACAAAACTCTTCTCTCCTCCTCTCCTCTTCTTTTGCTTTACAGGATGCTGCTTCTACCTCTGCTACATGTCTAATTATCCAATCGTCCTCACAGTCTTCCTCCACTAACTTTTCCCTTTCCACAGAAAGACCCTTCTTACTTCCCCTCTCAATCTCTACCTCCTCCTCTACTCTTGGCTGACATTCTTCATTCTCTTTATAATCACACAGAAAGTCACAAAATAACCTCTCCTCTGTTGTAAGCTGATATACTTCCTTCTCTTCAGACTCACACAATATTTCACTCACAAACTCCAAAACTTTTCCCGCCTCTCCTTCTTTTCCCTTTCCATCCTCACTGACATAACCTCTGAGCTGACCTTTCTCACTATTCTGCACCTGTACATTAGTCTTTTTCGGACTCTGTCTCATCATTTGTCTAGCACGATTACCCACAATTGATGACATCGTACTTGTCCTTTTTGTGCACCAAATCTCACTCTTCTTTAAACACTTTCTCGCCAAATGTCCAGACTCATAGCAAAAGTCACATTTCTTTTGTACTCTGCATTTTGCAGCCACATGACCCTCTTTACCACAGTTGTGACACACCATTCCCACCTCCCCACATCTCTCTTCCAAATGTCCATATTGTTGACAGTTCTTACATCTCTTGGGTTGGCCCCAATATTCCAAAAAGCCTTTTTTCCCACCCACCTTGAAAACAGCAGGGGGGTGCATCACTCCCCCTGCACATGCTGGGTCCGGTCTTAGACGTACGTGAAATTCCCGCTTGCCATTAAATATCCCATAGCAATTCAAAAGTTCTTCACCATCTCTTACAGTTGCACAATAATGTCTCAAAAACAAGGCTATCTCCTCCTTCTTCACAAAAGGATCATACATGTGCACAATTATGCTTCTTTCCTCCAACAAAAAACTTGGGATAACACTGATCCCCTTCATCCTCTGGTCACTCGCGTTTTTCTTGCATCTCTCATATGCACTCAAGCAGTCCTCCTCCTTGCGGAAGGTCACATCAAAGATTCCCTCTTCCTGGAAGTCCTGCAGACAGTAGACTTGTGCAATCTTCATCTCCACCAGGTCAATCAAGATCTCCTCCACGATATACTGGAGTCTCACCTGGGCTCTCTCCGCCTCAACCACCAGGAATCTGATGGTCTGCTTTCGGTTCTCCATCGCCGCCGCCGTCTTTGTCCTCGTCATCCTGAGCTTCGGTGCGACGCCCTAATAGCAGCAGGGGGGTTAAGCCTATTATGGCGATCCCCCCAGGCAAAGGCGTCGGCCCGTCACTCTCTCTCTCTCCTGCTCACGTGCTTGTCCGCTCCTGACCGCCCCGTGCTCAAGCTGTCATGCTCCGTCTGTCCAACTGTCAAGGATCTGGTGCGGCACCCCAAAAGCAGCGAGGGGGTTTAGTCCATCAGGACGATCCCCCAAGGCCAAGGCGCCGGCCCTTCACCATCTCTCTCTCTCTCTCTCTCTCTCCTTGTCCGCTCTTGATCACCTCCCGCTGCCTGAGATGGCGTACCCCCCTAATAGCAGCATGAGTCTTAAGTCCCTTCCGGAACGATGACTCAAGGCCAAGGGGGCACAGTCTCAGCTACACCGCTGTTTCGACCTTGATGGGTCTCATCAGTGTGGGGTTGGTCTTAATGGCAAAGCAGATTTGAGACTAGACTAGGTAATCACCACTACTATTAAGGTTATGGTGGGTAAAAAAGTGACAAAAACCCTCCACAGTAAAGCATAAAGCAACTGTAAATATTACTGTATGTTCATTTGCATGTAAAGGTAATCCCAAATTTTATGCTGGAGGAGAGACCACTTGTACTTCACATGTACACTCCGTATGCAAGGAAAGAGGAGATTGTGACTTTTTTGAAACGGTATTGTGAAATGATTAGAGGAGGTGAAGAACTAAAAAATCCGTATGGCATGTTCAACGGGAAGAGACGTTTCTGGGTACGGTTCAGACGGGATCCATCATGTGCGGGAGGAGTGACACACCCACCGGCCATGTTCAATATTAGAGGAGACAGAGGATTTTTGTTTTACTCGGGACAGCCTCTATATTGCAGGCATTGCCACACTTATGGACATACAAAGGAGGGTTGCACCAGAACGGGAACTGTGTGCCGTAATTGCGGGGAAGAGGGACATACTGCAGCCAACTGTGGAGTCCCTAAGAGATGCCATCTATGCGGAGAGGAAGGACACTTGGCACGGCAATGCACTAAAAGGACATATGCCCAGGCAGCTAAAGGGGACAGTGTGCTAGAAGAAGGGGAAGAGACAGTTGAGGGTCAGGGAATTTTTGAGATGGAGAGTTCCCAAGAGGGAGGGCTTGATCCGGCTATAACAGCAATGTATGAGGAGGATTTAAGAAGAGAAGAAATGCTAGCAAGTGGCCCAATAGAGGGTTTGGCGGGTTCTATAAGTGATATCGTGGAGAAAAAAGAGGAAGATCTCTTCCTGGACTCCTTGGCCCAGAAACTGGAGGTGGGGGGAGGGGAGGAGACGGGAGCAGTGCATCAGAAAGATGCGGGGGAGGGGGAAATACGGTCATTGAGTGTGGTGGAACCTAGCTGGGCGGAAAGTATGGAGTTTCAAGATGCACAGAGGGGGAGGGAAGGTCCCCAAGATGTCTTGGAGGAGGAAATGGAAATAGGAGGGAAAAAAGCTGAAAAGCGTAAAAATCTGCAAGGGATAGAAACAAAAGAAGATAAGGATAGCCAGAGTAAAGGGGAGCCTAGAGAGGAAGGTGTAGAGGGTACAGTTGTAAAAGTATCAGGGAAAGTAACCCTAAAAGTGAAGATGGAACATTTTGAAGACGCAGTGGGAGATGTTCTATTTTGGGTTGGTATTTTTCGGAAGCAGCATGGGGGGAGTAGTGAGGAACAGATAATAGAAAGATTAGAAAAACTGATGTACCAAAGAAAACAGCTGACAAAAGAGCAGTATGAAGAATTAAAAAAGGAGCATGTACAGTGGGTTAAAATAAAAGAGGCTAGGGGAGAGGTGAGAGAGAAGGAGAGAAGTGAGGGCAATAGCTCGTCCTCACAAAGCCAGATAAGCGTGGAGGGAACTAAAATACAGAGAAGTGTAAGTGGAGTAAGTGGGAATGAAAGTGATGGAAAGGCAGGCCAACAGAGTGTGGGTGAAGGGGGAGAGATTAGGGAAAGTAAAGGGGGAAAAGGAGAAAAGGCAGGCCTTAGTGGAAGAACAAAAGTAAGTTATGAAAGCGAGAGAGAAAGGAAGGCGAGGGAGTGGCATGTAAAAGAGGTGATAAATAATATAAATAAAGAGGCAGGTGACGTAGGGTTAAATGTTTCAAAAACGGAATGGCTGAAAGTACAGTTCCCAAAAGCAGAGGTGTCTAAAGAGGAAGTAAGAAAATTAGAAATACAATGTAGTACGTATCATATCCGTGAGGCGTTAGAGAAATTGCTGGGACACGTGAAGTAATTAGATGCAATGTTAAATGTCCTGTGGAAAGTACGAAAAGTCGTGTGTAGAAATGGGAAGTAACCATATTTTTTTGCATTGAGTGTGTTTGGTAGTAGATGCACAGATGATGCCTTGGAATGTGTTGTTTTGTTTGGCTTTTTAGAATGGTTTTGTGCCTTTGGGTTGGTTTTTGTCTTGGCAATATAAGGATTGTATAGTGATGTTTTCGGTTTATTATTTTCTGTAAAATGATACTAAATGGTTGTTAATATGTGAACCGTAAAAAAAAAAAAAAAAATGTCTGTGAGTGGGTTTAATGGCTTTGCATCTCATCCCAGCCTCTGTCTAAAAGCTGTGTTTAAAACGGCATGCATTGGCTTGAGGATTGGCTTGTGTAATACAAGCTTGAGACAAAAGGTGGCACTGAGTGCTCATTTGCATGTCATTTCCCAGAATCCCTTGCTGCAGTGGAAGCGCTGTATGCTGGGTGACAATGGGGAAAGACAGGGTTGCAGACCTGTCTAAGACATGCAAATGAACATACAGTAATATTTACAGTTGCTATATATATATACATATATGTACCCCTCAGTTTTATACAGTCATGGTGTTCATCATGTGTGGGACGCAGAGCCCAGAACCTAATGTCATGTTAGCATCAGAAAGTCACAGTAATAACTCAGCACTCACCCATGTAACACCTTCTCTGGTAGCTCTCTGTCTGTGTCTCTATCTACCTTTCTGTCTCCTGCATGACCAGGGAGGCTGCGAGGGACCCCCTCCCCCTCCCACTTGGAACCGGTACCCACATATAACAGACGAGTAATGACAGACTCAGTTTGGAGGTATAAAAGGCCGCGGCTTTGTTTATTAACAATCATAATACTGGAGTAAGCGCTAGTCCAAGCCAGAGTGGGGTCAGGGGGTCAGCCAGGCCTTGGCCTTCTGCCCCCGTACCCGGCCGACCCCTAAAGAGCCGGCCGTTGTCGCGAGTGGGTTCCCGGGTGTCACGTTAGCTTGACCCCGCCCAATCGCTCCTACCCCCGGGCGACGCCCGCCCCGAGCCCATCTGGCAAGGACAAGCACTTACCCCCGAACTGCCGCCGCGACAGTGGCAAAATGACCAACTGGAGCCTCCTGAAGGAACTTCAGTCCTTTGTTTCTCGGGAGGTCTTCGGACACTGCCCTGTAAAATATGATGGTACATGTTACAGCTTACAGGTAGTACAGACAGCTTATCACCAAGGGAATTGTAAATACTCCACGGAGTGGCCGGGTGCAAGCGTCTGCCCCCGACTGTCTTGCTAATGGGGTGGGTGGGTGGGAACTTCGCAGCAGACCGGGAGCAGAATGGAAGATTCAGCTCCCGGCTGCCTCTTTTGTACTGCCCTAGGCCTGTCCCCCCCTCCCCCCCAGGTGGGGGCCGCGACGGCGGCCCAGAGATCCCAGCGAGGTGAGGGGGGAGGGGGGCTTGCCCCCTGGTCATGGGCTTCCCTCGCCTAATTGGCTGGAGGGATTGCTTGACCAGGGAGGCTGCGAGGGACCCCCTCCCACTTGGAAATGGTACCCACATATAACAGACAAGTAATGACAGACTCAGTTTGGAGGTATAAAAGGCCGCGGCTTTGTTTATTAACAATCATAATACTGGAGTAAGCGCTAGTCCAAGCCAGAGTGGGGTCAGAGGGTCAGCCAGGCCTTGGCCTGCTGCCCCCGTACCCGGCCGACCCCTAAAGAGCCGGCCGTTGTCGCGAGTGTGTTCCCGGGTGTCACGTTAGCTTGACCCCGCCCAATCGCTCCTACCCCCGGGCGACGCCCGCCCCGAGCCCATCTGGCAAGGACAAGCACTTACCCCCGAACTGCCGCCACTCACGGCTCTATTTAAACCTCCTTAAATTAGACCGTGCCGCCAACCCCGCAAGGACCCTCTCCAGCCCCTCCTGCAAATCGTTATTGAACAAGTCCGCCCCTATCTCGGATAAGTGTGTGCCGTCGGCCCGGAACAGGCCGGTTGACTTGTAGTCAAACTCGGGATGGGTGATCTGCCATCCCCCACACTGCATCACAAACTTCCCCACCATCTTGTTCAGTTTGACCCGCGCTCGGTCGATGGCCCCTCCACACTCTCCTGCACAATATGTCCGACCAAACGATCTGTACTTCTGGCCAACTGGTGAGTATGAGGGCCAGGTCGTGTTTTATTGAATTAACCAGCTCAAAGTAGCGTCGAGCGGCCAGGTCGTTGCCCCCGACGTGGAGGAGCAAGATCTGCGGCGCCCTCCTATCCCTGCCCATCACCATTAGCCGCGGGAGCAACTGAGCCCACCGCAGCCCCCAACCTCCCCCCCATACCACATTTGTCTCCTCCGTTCGCAACCCGAGGTTAGCCCCGCATGGGCGTTTGACAGCCCGCTTCTCTGCCCAGTGTATAAGCGAGTCTCTGATTATCCAAGTGGGTGCGGCGTCTGTGAAGGTATAAAGAGGATGAGGGGGTTTATCCAAGCACGCTAAATACCAGATAATGCGGGCCTGATATAGGACCGGTATCTGTTAGACTTCCATCGCCCTATCTTTTGTATCGCAGCTACTGACAGCCCCGCGCGTGATGCCTCCGTTGCCGCCCCAATCCGGAACGAATGTGTTCCGTATTGTGCCTCTTCGAGGCCCTGGTGTCTTAGGCACATGCGGAAAACCCGCAGGTACTGGAATCTAGATAACGGTACCCCGTCTGCGTGAAGGAGCAGGGGACCCTGACCGTCTGGCCTGCATGCCAAGTATTCCCTGAGCGTGCTCACTGGGCAAAATTTGGTCCCTGGTAGCCCTAGCAAAGATATCCACGCTCCCCTCCCCCGCTGGTCTGTTTTTGACCTTTTCACGTGTAGTTTGACCCACCCTTCCCCTAAGACTATGTCCTCAAACTGCATCCCTCCCTCGCCCTTGCGCGACGCGCACACCAGCTCCCCGGCTCGCAGTGCTGAGAAGAAAGCCAATGCAAACGTCAGCCGGAAAAGTTTCGCCTCGAACCCCGATAGGCACACTCTGTCTGTGGCCTGCATTAAACCCTCTAATATCGCTGGTGTCACTGGCCTTCTGCTGTCATTTGCCGCCGTCCCCTTTGTTAACCCCGCTAGGACCCTTTTGATGATAAACGCCTTCGTTGGGTCCCCCTTGCCCTCTAGCTGCAAAAAGAAGGAGACCCCTGTCACTTTTTTCCCTATGGATCCTCCCGCTAAAACCCTTGCCCTTAAGTTTAGGACAAATGATAGCAAGGTCCCGACTCCCAATACGTCGAGACCCAATTCCCCTGCCAGACTTTGATAATCGCGCCACGCTGCCGAATAGGCCCGCCACGTACCCGGAGCCAGCGATGATCGTACCAACGAGGTCACTGGGTCGTCGCCAGCACCCAAAGGTCTGCAGGGCATGGACTGCCGATTAGGTCCGCCCCGGGGGCCAGTCTCCGAAACAGCGCCATCTGTAACCGGGATAAGGCATCAGCAATGTTATTCGCCACCTCCGGGACATGTCGAGCCTTGAACGCTATGTTCAATTGCAAGCATGCCAGTACGAAACAGCGCAGAAGGGACAGCAACGGCGGGGAGCGTGAGCCGAAATTGTTCACGGCTTCCACTACACCCATGTTGTCTGTCCAAAAAATTACTTGCTTATTCGCGAATAAGTGACCCCACAGGCGCACTGCGACGAGCAAGGGAAATAGTTCCAAGAACGCCAAGTTCTTAATGAGCGGCGTCCCCCGCCAGTGGGGAGGCCACCGCTCCGCGCACCATGCCCCACCGAAGTAGGCCCCAAAACCGACTGACCCTGAGGCGTCTGTAAACAACTGCAATTCTGTGTTGTTGGATGGGGGACCTCGCCACAAGGTTCTGCCGTTATAATCCTTTAAAAAACGCAGCCACACCGTCAAGTCCGTTCGGATTTCGGCGGTGATGCGGATGAAGTGGTTGGGTCGTCTCACCCCGACCGTTGCTGCGGAGAGTCGCCTGGCGAAAACCCTCCCAGCCGGCATTACACGCGCAGCAAATACTAAGTGGCCTAGCAGCGCCTGGAAGTGCCTCAATGATGTTTTCTTGAGAGCTATGAATTCGCGGAGAAGCCTGCTTAGGGCGACCAGCTTCTCCGGAGGGAGCCTGTACTCCATCGCCTCAGAGTCGATTTCTATGCCCAAAAAGGTAAGAGTGGTTGTTGGCCGCACCGTCTTCTCGTCGGCCAAAGGAACGCCGAATTCACGCGCCAGGGCTGAAAATTCGAACAGCCACCTAGCGCATAAGTCCGAACCCCTGGGGCCAACAAAAAGGAAGTCGTCCAAGTAGTGCATGACCCCCGCTGCCTGCACCCTCTTCCGGGCTACCCATTCTAGGAAGGTGCTAAATGTCTCGAAATAAAAACAAGAAAGCGCCCCTCCCATTGGTAAGCATAAGTCTATGTAGTACTGACCTTCGAGCATGCAGCCTAGCAAATGAAAGCACTCGGGGTGGACTGGCAAGTGTCTGAAGGCCGATTTGATGTCGGCTTTTGACATTAAAGCCCCATCTCCCATCCTTTCCACCAGCGCTGCGGCTTGATCGAAGTTCGCGTAAGACACCGAACACAACTCCCTGTCAATGCCATCGTTTACCGACGACCCCTCGGGGTAGGATAGGTGTTGTATCAACCTATACTCCCCAGCCTCTTTTTTTGGGGACCACTCCCAATGGGGAAATCCTGAGATTAGGCAAGGGAGGGGACTCGAAGGGGCCAGCCATCCTTCCCAATTGGACTTCCTTCCAGACCTTTTCCCTAGCTACGTCACCGTGTGTCCTGACCGATTTCAAGTTCCGACTAAACTCAGATCCCACTTGATATTCAAACGGGATCCTAAACCCCTCCTTAAACCCAGCTAAGAGTAGCTGGGCTGCTTCCCTATTGGGATACCTTGCTAGCCACGGTGCCAAATTGGCGACGATTATTGGTGTCGCTGCCCTCGCGTCCAAACGTCCGCCCTGCGCCCTTCCCCCTGCGACCGCCCTTCTTAAAACACTTTGCCTGGGCGTGGCGGCCGCCGCAAAAGGAGCAGATGTGTTGGAAACGGCAGTTGTCGTACGTGCAGTTGGACTGGTTAAACGGCCAACAGACGCCCGAGTTGGTGCGCAGCGACTGGCTAGTCCCTGGTACGTTATTCCGCCATGTCCCTTGAGTGTCCCATGTCCCATGAGTGTGTTTGGTAGTAGATGCACAGATGATGCCTTGGAATGTGTTGTTTTGTTTGGCTTTTTAGAATGGTTTTGTGCCTTTGGGTTGGTTTTTGTCTTGGCAATATAAGGATTGTATAGTGATGTTTTCGGTTTATTATTTTCTGTAAAATGATACTAAATGGTTGTTAATATGTGAACCGTAAAAAAAAAAAAAAAATGTCTGTGAGTGGGTTTAATGGCTTTGCATCTCATCCCAGCCTCTGTCTAAAAGCTGTGTTTAAAACAGCATGCATTGGCTTGAGGATTGGCTTGTGTAATACGAGCTTGAGACAAAAGGTGGCACTGAGTGCTCATTTGCATGTCATTTCCCAGAATCCCTTGCTGCAGTGGAAGCGCTGTATGCTGGGTGACAATGGGGAAAGACAGGGTTGCAGACCTGTCTAAGACATGCAAATGAACATACAGTAATATTTACAGTTGCTATATATATATACATATATGTACCCCTCAGTTTTATACAGTCATGGTGTTCATCATGTGTGGGACGCAGAGCCCGGAACCTAATGTCATGTTAGCATCAGAGAGTCACAGTAATAACTCAGCACTCACCCATGTAACACCTTCTCTGGTAGCTCTCTGTCTGTGTCTCTATCTACCTTTCTGTCTCCTGCATGACCAGGGAGGCTGCGAGGGACCCCCTCCCCCTCCCACTTGGAACCGGTACCCACATATAACAGACGAGTAATGACAGACTCAGTTTGGAGGTATAAAAGGCCGCGGCTTTGTTTATTAACAATCATAATACTGGAGTAAGCGCTAGTCCAAGCCAGAGTGGGGTCAGAGGGTCAGCTAGGCCTTGGCCTTCTGCCCCCGTACCCGGCCGACCCCTAAAGAGCCGGCCGTTGTCGCGAGTGTTTTCCCGGGTGTCACGTTAGCTTGACCCCGCCCAATCGCTCCTACCCCCGGGCGACGCCCGCCCCGAGCCCATCTGGCAAGGACAAGCACTTACCCCCGAACTGCCGCCACTCACGGCTCTATTTAAACCTCCTTAAATTAGACCGTGCCGCCAACCCCGCAAGGACCCTCTCCAGCCCCTCCTGCAAATCGTTATTGAACAAGTCCGCCCCTATCTCGGATAAGTGTGTGCCGTCGGCCCGGAATAGGCCGGTTGACTTGTAGTCAAACTCGGGATGGGTGATCTGCCATCCCCCACACTGCATCACAAACTTCCCCACCATCTTGTTCAGTTTGACCCGCGCTCGGTCGATGGCCCCTCCACACTCTCCTGCACAATATTTCCGACCAAACGATCTGTACTTCTGGCCAACTGGTGAGTATGAGGGCCAGGTCGTGTTTTATTGAATTAACCAGCTTGAAGTAGCGTCGAGCGGCCAGGTCGTTGCCCCCGACGTGGAGGAGCAAGATCTGCGGCGCCCTCCTATCCCTGCCCATCACCATTAGCCGCGGGAGCAACTGAGCCCACCGCAGCCCCCAACCTCCCCCCCATACCACATTTGCCTCCTCCGTTTGCAACCAGAGGTTAGCCCCGCATGGGCGTTTGACAGCCCGCTTCTCTGCCCAGTGTATAAGCGAGTCTCCGATTATCCAAGTGGGTGCGGCGTCTGTGAAGGTATAAAGAGGATGAGGGGGTTTATCCAAGCACGCTAAATCCCAGATAATGTGGGCCTGATATAGGACCGGTATCTGTTAGACTTCCATCGCCCTATCTTTTGTATCGCAGCTACTGACAGCCCCGCGCGTGATGCCTCCGTTGCCGCCCCAATCCGGAACGAATGTGTCCCGTATTGTGCCTCTTCAAGGCCCTGGTGTCTTAGGCACATGCGGAAAACCCGCAGGTACTGGAATCTAGATAACGGTACCCCGTCCGCGTGAAGGAGCAGGGGGCCCTGACCGTCTGGCCTGCATGCCAAGTATTCCCTGAGCGTGCTCACTGGGCAAAATTTGGTCCCTGGTAGCCCTAGCAAAGATATCCACGCTCCCCTTCCCTGCTGGTCTGTTTTTGACCTTTTCACGTGTAGTTTGACCCACCCTTCCCCTAAGACTATGTCCTCAAACTGCATCCCTCCCTCGCCCTTGCGCGACGTGCACACCAACTCCCCAGCTCGCAGTGCTGCGAAGAAAGCCAATGCAAACGTCAGCCGGAAAAGTTTCGCCTCGAACCCCGATAGGCACACTCTGTCTGCGGCCTCCATTAAACCCTCTAATATCGCTGGTGTCACTGGCCTTCTGCTGTCATTTGCCGCCGTCCCCTTCGTTAACCACGCTAGGACCCTTTTGATGATAAATGCCTTCGTTGGGTCCCCCTTGCCCTCTAGCTGCAAAAAGAAGGAGACTGTCACGAGAGCTTGCGACAGGCTGTAATTTTACACCAAAAACTATATATATAAATATATATATATACCTGGGTTTGAACTGGGACGAGACTTAAATATGATAAATATAATTTATTCCTTGATAAAGGTGAACACAGCAAATATGTACAACTAACAAGCAAAATATAGACACTTACGTAAAAGGAAAATGATGAAGCAGTCACAGCTGGACTGGCAGTTCATACAGCACTCTTCATAGTCATAAAGACACCCAAAAGCATGAAAAGACCTCGGGCAGGAAGACAGTGCATAGCGTTTCTCTCAGCAATCAGGTGGTATCAGGTAACCATATCAGCAAACGAAGACAAAGGATATATGGGTGGACAGCAGTTTATAAACCATTCTCCTTCTATTCTTAACCTTAAGCACAGGGGATTGGTTTACAATTACCTCCAGCCACTCACTAACGTGGGAAAGCATTCTGACCCATGCCCCCCTGCTAGTTGGCACATGCGCAGTAGAACTCTGGGGGTCTCATTTCTGAAGCCCCACATTTACGTCAGGAATGCCAGAAAGTCTACCATTTGGAGTTCTGGCAGGAAAACCTTTGTTGAAAGGTGTTAACTGGAACACTTAAGACCTGCCCTGGTTTGGGCTTCGGATAAACAGTGAGGGTGATAAAACTCTTTGAACAGCACTTAAATCCTAGACATAGCGGCGTCCCCAGGGCCATCTGCTACCTTATGGCCCAAAAGAATTTCTTCTGGGTCTTTGTCCATACCTTAAGATACACTATTAAGCATAAAACATAAACGTATTAAAATATCCGGTTCCGTTAGGTTTAGCAGGTCCAAACTTCCCAGTTCGCATTGCCAGAACTGGGACACCATATGGTCCAAAAAGCGACTTGCTACGACCTAAGAAACCGGAGTTACACAAATGCACATTAAATCATTTTAATACAAAAATCTCCATTGAAAAAAGAAATCTCAGCTTTTCACTAAATCCCCATTGAAAACAACCGGCAGCTCCGCCATAGACTTTCAATGGTAAATCGCCGCCATTGAAGTCAATGGGGGTTTTCTGCCATTGAAGTCTATGGGAAAAGTCCCGAACTTCAAGGGGGTCCATACTCCGTCGGGTTGGTCCAAGCGGGTCAAGGATGGTTCTGCAGCGATGCCGGAGCAGTGGCTACAGATACCCCAAACCCTGATCCGCTGAACCCTCCGGAACCGGAGATATGGATTCCTAAAATTCAGCATTTCTCACTTAGTCATTTTTCTGAGCCGTTTCTGCCGCCGCCGGCAAAGCCTATGGCGCGACCCGCTCTATCTGGTTCGACCCTTATCGGGGGTCCAGGATTCGGGGACCCGGTGGTGGTCGAGTGGGGGGACGCCTAGGAACTAGGGGCAAAAAGAATTTTATCCCTAGGTGCCCTAGAACTGTTTATTCCCCCGCTAATTGACGTTGAACTTGACCCAGTGATTTTAGCTCTTTTGAAGGACATTGTATCCGCTTTGCGGTTTGCGGTCTGGACGGCAGCCAACTAGGTTACCTCGAGGCATCTCCATTGAAGTCAATGAGCCCATTGACTTTCAATGGGAAACCGCCGCTCTCCCTCTCGGGCGCCACCTGCTGGTCACTACAGGAAACAGGACTAAAACAGCACAAATTCCTATTGAAATGCATTGAGCCCTAATGGCGGCCAATGGGGACCTGCAAAATGGTGCCTGAAAAGGCGGGAAAATTACACAAAGAGCTATAATCATTAAAGAACTATTAACCCTTGTGCTCCCGGATGGATTCTAGTGTGTGTGTGATGCAAACACTGAGTAACCAGACATTACAATGGAACAGGGGAACATGCATTTACCTGTCATAACAAGGGTTACATCACATTTCTGGACCTCAGCCCAGTTAACCCCTTGTCTCCCGGTGCGGTCAGGGGTGCCCAAATGGGGTGTAACCCCTTTAATCCCGGGCCAAATCCCCTCCATCGTCACACCTCCACTGCTCAATGGAGCCTGGTGCCCCAGTCGCCTCCCCCAGGCCCTGGGGTACCACTGGCGCCGTTGACGCACTCAATAAGTCCTGAGGGATTGGCCTGGCAACATTGTCCTCCGGCATTGTCCAGTACATTGTCCTGGCCACAGTGGATTGTAAAGTCCAGATCTTGGGGAGCAGGGCTCCACCTTGGCTGCCGGGCATTCTCCTTTGCCTCCCTCTGCCCCCCACCCAGTGCCTTGGGAACCAAGTCCGTGGTGAAGGGGCCCCGGTGCAGTCCAGGCTGCACACTGCCCAGAGACTGGCATGTCTCTGCATCTGCAGGAGACCAGCTATCCAGCACAGACCGTCGCTTTCCTGTCAACCAAGTCTGGGAAATTGCTATGTCACTATTCTGTAGGGACCCTACCTGCCCTGGCTCTGTGCCACCCTGTAGCTGCTCCGCCATACTCCTGACTCTCCTCCCTGGCTGCCTATCTACCCACAGCCCCTCCTTTGGGAACCCTGGGGAATCTGTCAGGGGGGTCACTCCTGGCCCGTCAGAGCAAGGGACTTTCTGCCTACCTAGCCAATCCCTAGCTTCTGCCAGCTGCCTAACACCCCACTGACCTCCTATCTCCCCCTGCTCCACGGTGCCTCCCTGCCTAGCCTCCCCTAGGCCCAGCACCTCAGCCTGCTGCTTACCTCCCTGCAGCCCACCTGCACTCCTCTCCTCCCTGGGCAATTCTACCCCAGACCCTGGAACTACCTGAGTGCACCTACCTCCCTGACACTGTCTCCCCCTTACCAGGGATGAGCTCAGGGGCACCTCTCCAGATGCAACCCCCTTAGCTTTTGGCTGGCAGGTATCTCTGGGATGGCACAAACCGGCCACTGTCCATGATACCCCCAGCCCATAGCTAGGCTGCAACAGGGGGTTGCTGATCTGAGATACCCCCTGAGGCTCTGCCAGGGTAACGGGGAAAACTGGCTGGCTCACTTGCTGCCTTCCCTCCCCAGTTCCCAATGGCCCACCCAACCCTCTCCCAGGCAATCCTACCCTAGAGCTGGGTGCTAACGGGGCTAGCCCCTCTCCCTGAAGCTGTGCCCCAATTACCGGAGGTGAGCTCAGGGTTGCTGGTGCAGATGCACCCACCTTAGCTTCTGGCTGGCAGGTAATCTGGGGGTGGTCTAACTGTGCCACAACCCCTGGTACCTCCAGCCCATAGCAAGGCCGCAACAGTGGGGCTCTTAACTGAGAGTCCCCTTGCTGCTCCGCCCAGGTAATGGGGAAGCCTGGCGGCCCTACAAGCTGCCCTTCCTTCCCCTCCCCTGAGAACTGATGCTGGCTACCTACCTGCAGCCTCCCCTCACTCCGCTTCTCCCTAGCTAATCCTAACCTGGATCCTAGGGACACCTGAGTGAGGCCATCTCCCTGACACTGTCTCCCCATTACCGGGGATGAGCTCAGGGCTGCTGGTGCAGATGCACCCACCTTAGCTCTTGGCTGGCAGGTAATCTGGGGGTGGTCTAACTTTGCCACTACCCCTGAAATCTGGGGGTGGTCTAACTTTGCCACAACCCCTGATACCTCCGGCCCATAGCAAGGCTGCAACAGTGGGGCTCTTAACTGAGAGCCCCCTTGCTGCCCCGCCAGGGTAATGGGGAATCCTGACTGCCCTACAAGCTGCCCTTCCTTCCCCTCCCCTGGTGCCCCTATCTCCTGCCACCCCCCCGTCACCCCTAGAGTGAAACAACAGGGTACAGTCATAGGGAAAAATAAGTCAGGGTCAGTCTGCGACTTGGTCTGGCTTACCTCGCTGGTCCCCGCAGAGACCGCCGCCTTCGTTGGTCCCAATTGCAGGGGGACTGGAGTGGCTGCCGCCGGCAACATCTGGGCCGGTAAGCAACGGGTCGCCGCCACAGCAGCGCCCGGGTTTGGCACAGGGGAAACGATGCAAGACCGGGGTCCCAGGTCTTTGTGGAGAAACACAGCTCCATGTAAACCAGGTAACAAAACCCCCTCCCGCAATCCCTGTCCCTCCCCCCACTCAGAAAGGGCTCCAGAACTTTGCCGGAATCGCGGCTCTTCTGCCGCCGCCGCCGCTGGTTCTCCGCCGGGATCCGGTGGATGGCCGCTGCTCTCCACCGCTGTTGCTGATGCAGCCCGTCCAGGTTCTCCAGGAGACGTCCCGAGGAGGGTTGTCGCCCCGGCTGGGCGGGAGCCATCAGAGGATGCCGCTAACTGGGTCATCTTTTCCGCAGCTCATGAGCGTTGGCCCTGAGGGGCTTCTTCGCCTGACCGCGCACGATCAGGGCACTGGGCATTATTGTGGCCCATTGGTTGGCAGTGCCGCAGCGGCTGCCGGTGCTTCTCCGCCACCGGTGGACTAACCCCAGCAAGGGGCAACGGAGTCCAGAGCGGAGTTGCCTGAGCGCTGGGCTCAGGGAGGGGATAAGCGGGTCGGTGCGGTACCGACGCCAGGAACTGGGTCCACTTCGCCGGGAACCACATCTTGCCCAACGCACCCATCAGTGCTAGCTCTTTCAGGGAAAATGGACGGGCCACTGCAACGGCCGTTACCTCTCCTGGTGCAAGACTTCCGTGGTTTCCAAGACCACCCGCTCCCTCCCCAAGTCTCTGCCGTCCCGGAGCTGGGTCCCTTCCCTGCTCTCCGGGCGGTGTGATGGTTACAGCAGCTGCAGCTGTGGATCTTTGCTCAGCCTGCCGGGTTTCATGCTCACCGATTGCTGTCTCTCTCTCAGCCTTGCTGGCTGCTGCTCCCCGCGCCGACTTGATGCACTCCTCTGGTCTCAGTGCCCGGCTCCAGTCAGACGGACGGCCGGCACTTTGGTTCTGGAGGAAATGCTTCTCACAAGTAGGGGAACAGTGAGGAGGTGCCATATCTTGTGTTATATGTTGTACACTGTGTGTTCAATATCTTTAGTCCCAGGAACTTGCAATTACCATCAAGTTCCCACTGGATCACAGTACCCCGCAGAATACTGTAATCCAGGTCCAGTTCAATCCCGCCGCTGCCACCAGTTAATTACAAGCCTGTCACGAGAGCTTGCGACAGGCTGTAATTTTACACCAAAAACTATATATATAAATATATATATATACCTGGGTTTGAACTGGGACGAGACTTAAATATGATAAATATAATTTATTCCTTGATAAAGGTGAACACAGCAAATATGTACAACTAACAAGCAAAATATAGACACTTACGTAAAAGGAAAATGATGAAGCAGTCACAGCTGGACTGGCAGTTCATACAGCACTCTTCATAGTCATAAAGACACCCAAAAGCATGAAAAGACCTCGGGCAGGAAGACAGTGCATAGCGTTTCTCTCAGCAATCAGGTGGTATCAGGTAACCATATCAGCAAACGAAGACAAAGGATATATGGGTGGACAGCAGTTTATAAACCATTCTCCTTCTATTCTTAACCTTAAGCACAGGGGATTGGTTTACAATTACCTCCAGCCACTCACTAACGTGGGAAAGCATTCTGACCCATGCCCCCCTGCTAGTTGGCACATGCGCAGTAGAACTCTGGGGGTCTCATTTCTGAAGCCCCACATTTACGTCAGGAATGCCAGAAAGTCTACCATTTGGAGTTCTGGCAGGAAAACCTTTGTTGAAAGGTGTTAACTGGAACACTTAAGACCTGCCCTGGTTTGGGCTTCGGATAAACAGTGAGGGTGATAAAACTCTTTGAACAGCACTTAAATCCTAGACATAGCGGCGTCCCCAGGGCCATCTGCTACCTTATGGCCCAAAAGAATTTCTTCTGGGTCTTTGTCCATACCTTAAGATACACTATTAAGCATAAAACATAAACGTATTAAAATATCCGGTTCTGTTAGGTTTAGCAGGTCCAAACTTCCCAGTTCGCATTGCCAGAACTGGGACACCATATGGTCCAAAAAGCGACTTGCTACGACCTAAGAAACCGGAGTTACACAAATGCACATTAAATCATTTTAATACAAAAATCTCCATTGAAAAAAGAAATCTCAGCTTTTCACTAAATCCCCATTGAAAACAACGGGCAGCTCCGCCATAGACTTTCAATGGTAAATCGCCGCCATTGAAGTCAATGGGGGTTTTCTGCCATTGAAGTCTATGGGAAAAGTCCCGAACTTCAAGGGGGTCCATACTCCGTCGGGTTGGTCCAAGCGGGTCAAGGATGGTTCTGCAGCGATGCCGGAGCAGTGGCTACAGATACCCCAAACCCTGATCCGCTGAACCCTCCGGAACCGGAGATATGGATTCCTAAAATTCAGCATTTCTCACTTAGTCATTTTTCTGAGCCGTTTCTGCCGCCGCAGGCAAAGCCTATGGCGCGACCCGCTCTATCTGGTTCGACCCTTATCGGGGGTCCAGGATTCGGGGACCCGGTGGTGGTCGAGTGGGGGGACGCCTAGGAACTAGGGGCAAAAAGAATTTTATCCCTAGGTGCCCTAGAACTGTTTATTCCCCCGCTAATTGACGTTGAACTTGACCCAGTGATTTTAGCTCTTTTGAAGGACATTGTATCCGCTTTGCGGTTTGCGGTCTGGACGGCAGCCAACTAGGTTACCTCGAGGCATCTCCATTGAAGTCAATGAGCCCATTGACTTTCAATGGGAAACCGCCGCTCTCCCTCTCGGGCGCCACCTGCTGGTCACTACAGGAAACAGGACTAAAACAGCACAAATTCCTATTGAAATGCATTGAGCCCTAATGGCGGCCAATGGGGACCTGCAAAATGGTGCCTGAAAAGGCGGGAAAATTACACAAAGAGCTATAATCATTAAATAACTATTAACCCTTGTGCTCCCGGATGGATTCTAGTGTGTGTGTGATGCAAACACTGAGTAACCAGACATTACAATGGAACAGGGGAACATGCATTTACCTGTCATAACAAGGGTTACATCACATTTCTGGACCTCAGCCCAGTTAACCCCTTGTCTCCCGGTGCGGTCAGGGGTGGCCAAATGGGGTGTAACCCCTTTAATCCCGGGCCAAATCCCCTCCATCGTCACAGAGACCCCTGTCACTTTTTTTCCTATGGATACTCCCGCTAAAACCCTTGCCCTTAAGTTTAGGACAAATGATAGCAAGGTCCCGACTCCCAATACGTCGAGACCCAATTCCCCTGCCAGACTTTGATAATCGCGCCACGCTGCCGAATAGGCCCGCCACGTACCCGGAGCCAGCGATGATCGTACCAACGAGGTCACTGGGTCGTCGCCAGCACCCAAAGGTCTGCAAGGCATGGACTGCCGATTAGGTCCGCCCCGGGGGCCAGTCTCCGAAACAGCGCCATCTGTAACCGGGATAAGGCATCAGCAATGTTATTCACCACCCCCGGGACATGTCGAGCCTTGAACGCTATGTTCAATTGCAAGCATGCCAGTACGAAACAGCGCAGAAGGGACAGCACCGGCGGGGAGCGTGAGCCGAAATTGTTCACGGCTTCCACTACACCCATGTTGTCTGTCCAAAAAATTACTTGCTTATTCGCGAATAAGTGACCCCACAGGCGCACTGCGACGAGCAAGGGAAATAGTTCCAAGAACACCAAGTTCTTAATGAGCGGCATCCCCCGCCAGTGGGGAGACCACTGCTCCGCGCACCATGCCCCATCGAAGTGGGCCCCAAAACCGACTGACCCTGAGGCGTCTGTAAACAACTGCAACTCTGTGTTGTTGGATGGGGGACCTCGCCACAAGGTTCTGCCGTTATAATCCTTTAAAAAACGCAGCCACACCGTCAAGTCCTTTCGGATTTCGGCGGTGATGCGGATGAAGTGGTTGGGTCGTCTCACCCTGACCGTTGCTGCGGAGAGGCGCCTGGCGAAAACCCTCCCAGCCGGCATTACGCGCGCAGCAAATACTAAGTGGCCTAGCAGCGCCTGGAAGTGCCTCAATGATGTTTTCTTGAGAGCTATGAATTCGCGGAGAAGCCTGCTTAGGGCGACCAGCTTCTTCGGAGGGAGCCTGTACTCCATCGCCTCAGAGTCGATTTCTATGCCCAAAAAGGTAAGAGTGGTTGTTGGCCGCACCGTCTTCTCGTCGGCAAAAGGAACGCCGAACTCACGCGCCAGGGCTGAAAATTCGAACAGCCACCTAGCGCATAAGTCCGAACCCCTGGGGCCAACAAAAAGGAAGTCGTCCAAGTAGTGCATGACCCCCGCTGCCTGCACCCTCTTCCGGGCCACCCATTCTAGGAAGGTGTTAAATGTCTCGAAATAAAAACAAGAAAGCGCCCCTCCCATTGGTAAGCATAAGTCTATGTAGTACTGACCTTCGAGCATGCAGCCTAGCAAATGGAAGCACTCGGGGTGGACTGGCAAGTGTCTGAAGGCCGATTTGATGTCAGCTTTTGACAATAGAGCCCCTGTTCCCATCCTTTCCACCAGCGCTGCGGCTTGATCGAAGTTCGCGTAAGACACCGAACACAACTCCCTCTCAATGCCGTCGTTTACCGACGACCCCTCGGGGTAGGATAGGTGTTGTATCAACCTATACTCCCCAGCCTCTTTTTTTGGGGACCACTCCATAATGGGGAAATCCTGAGATTAGGCAAGGGAGGGGACTCAAAGGGGCCAGCCATCCTTCCCAATTGGACTTCCTTCCAGACCTTTTCCCTAGCTACGTCACCGTGTGTCCTGACCAATTTCAAGTTCCGACTAAACTCAGATCCCGCTTGATATTCAAACGGGATCCTAAACCCCTCCTTAAACCCAGCTAAGAGTAGCTGGGCTGCTTCCCTATTGGGATACCTTGCTAGCCACGGTGCCAAATTGGCGACGATTATTGGTGTCGCTGCCCTCGCGTCCAAATTTCCGCCCTTCGCTCCTCCCCCTGCGACCGCCCTTCTTAAAACACTTTGCCTGGGCGTGGCGGCCGCCGCAAAAGGAGCAGATGTGTTGGAAACGGCAGTTACCATATATATATATATATATATATACATATACATATATATATACATATACATATATATATATATACCAGCATATTTTCCTGATCGTGCCCAGTCAGGGAGTGGGATTACCCGCACCATCCCTGGCCATGCGCTGAACAGGAAGTGGGATTACCCACGCCAAACCAGGGGCATTTGGCCCTGTGCTGAACAGGGAGTGGGGGGTTACCCGTCCATAGCAGGGCCATGTGCTGAACAGGAAGTGGGGTTACCCATACAATAGCAGGGCCGTGTGTTAAACAGGAACTGGGATTACCCATACAACCGCAGGGCCGTATATTAAACAGGAAATGGGATTACCCATACGATAGAGGGAGCCAAGTGCTGAGCAGGAAGAGGGATTACCCATACGATAGAGGGAGCCAAGTGCTGAACAGGAAGAGGGATTACCCATACAATAGCGGGAGCCAAGTGCTGAACAGGAAGAGGGATTACCCATGCCCTACCAGGGCCTGCGCTGAACAGGAAGTGAAATTAACCCCTACACGCGTTATACCTCTGCCTGCAGCATAACGCACCGTATACCCCACGTCGTCCTGAATGTAGCATGTAACGCTGGACCAATACAGCACATGACCCCCAAAGGCAGTATATACACACACCATATGCTCCACGCAATGGCCCGAAGCCAAGCATGCAGCATATACACCATATAATCCAAACCCGTCATGTAACCGCGCATGTGGTCTATAAACATTATATTCAGAACCCAGCACGTAACCATGATTGCAGTGTATACCATATAATCCAAATACAGCACGCCACCACCACTGCGGTACCGTATACACCCCTGTAACCCAAATACCGCACATTATAACACTGACTGTAGCATATATACCCGTTATAATCCAATACGGCGCGTAACCTTGAATGCAGTATATCCACTATACCCGCCATGTAACCCACTTAAAGCACATTATAACACTGAATGCAGCATATATACACCTTATACTCCACATGCCGCACGTAACCGTGAATGCAGTATATACTCTATAAACGACTTTATAACCCTGAATGCAGCATATATACACTTTATAATCCACATACAGCACTTACCCTGAATGCGGTATATACACTATGTACGCCATGTAACCCAATTACAGCACATTACAACACTGAATGCAGCATAAATACATAGGGTGACCAGATTTCGAAAATGAAAAACCGGGACACCTTAAAAAATAATTTATTAAACAAATGACATCACGTGACACCCCCCGTTGCCATGACAATGAGACACTTTGATGCCCCTGCAGTGTTAGTGTGTATAGAGGTGGGGGCTTTGCTTGGGCCCTTCAACTCTTACAGCCAGGGCATTATTGGCCAGGAATGCCCAGTTCGGAGGGGATTACTACTTCAAAATGTATTTGATTCGTAACAACATCAAAAAACTCTAATACCAATAACTAACAACCACAGACAATGGTAATCTAAACCATCAAATAAAATGTCTACGGCCCTTGTTCAAGCATGTTTGCGGTACTTACCAGATAAATCAGTGCCTGCAATCCACGACTGTATCCGCCTCTCCGAGCGTCTGAAAGCAATCCAGCGTTCCTGGTGTGTGGCTGAAGAGGTGAGGGACT